>NC_090651.1:170891657-170946657 GCF_040937935.1 Hyperolius riggenbachi
CGGCCTGTAGTGTATGGGCAGGATCAACAAAAAGACAAATTTATCTTTAAAGGATACCCGAAATGACATGTGACATGATGAGATAGACATGTTTATGTACAGTGCCAAGCACACCAATAACTATGCTGTGTTCCTTTTTTTCTTTCTCTGCCTGAAAGAGTTAAATCAGGTATGTAAGTGGCTGACTCAGTCCTGACTCAGACAGGAAGTGACTACAGTGTGACCCTCACTGATAAGAAATTCCAACTATAAAACACTTTCCTAGCAGAAAATGGCTTCTGAAAGCAGGACTGAGTCAGCCACTTACATACCGTATTTTTCGGACTATAAGACGCTCCTGACCATAAGACGCACCCAGGTTTAGAGGACAAAAACCAGGAGAAAAAAAATATACTAAACCTGGTGCATCCATGGTGCAGGGGCATCTTGTGGATCTTCACCCCTCCATCCCCCAGTTATTATGCCCACCATGTGCCTTTGTATTTCTTGTCATGCTTTGTTCCTCCTGGGTCCTCCTTTGCCCCCAACATGACCTCCTCTGTCCCCCTGATGATTGCCTCTGTCCCCGTGTCCTCCTTTTCTCCTTGTCCTACTACCGTATGTCACTGTGTCCTCTCTGTCCTTTGCCACTGTCTCCTTTTCTGTGTCTCGTGTCCTTCTGTGTCATCTGCCTCCCTGTGCCCTCCTGTGTCCCCTGTCTGGTGTCCCCAGTGTGCCATCTGCCACCCTGTGCCCTCCTGTGTCCCCTGTCTGGTGTCCCCAGTGTGCCATCTGCCACCCTGTGCCCTCCTGTCACCCCTCTGTGCCATCTGTCCTCCTGTGTGTGTCCCCTCTGTGCCATCAACCCTCTGTGCCCCCTCTGTCTGGTGTCCAATGTGCCATCTGCCCCCCTCACCTCCTGTGTCTCCAGTGTCCTCCATTGTGTCATCTGCCTCCCTGTGCCCTCCTGTGTCCCCTTTCTGGTGTCCCCAGTGTGCCATCTGCCACCCTGTGCCCTCCTGTCACCTCTCTGTGCCATCTGTCCTCCTGGGTGTGTCCTCTCTGTGCCATCAACCCTTTGTGCCCCCTCTGTCTGGTGTCCCATGAGCCATCTGCCCCCCTCACCTCCTGTGTCCCCAGTGTCCTCCGCCTCCCTGTGCCCTCCTGTGTCCCCTGTCTGGTGTCCCCAGTGTGCCATCTGCCACCCTGTGCCCTCCTGTCACCCCACTGTGCCATCTGTCCTCCTGTGTGTGTCCCCTCTGTGCCATAAACCCTCTGTGCCCCCTCCGTCCAGTGTCCCATGTGCCATCTGCCCCCCTCACCTCCTGTGTCCCCAGTGTCCTCCATTGGCGGTCGCTGAAGTGGCCCTGGCTCGGCCTCCCCTAGCTCCATGTGACCCAAGTAGCGGTCAGGTCGCACCACTATCACGGCCGGTAGCGTCCGGAGAAACCTCAGGATACAGGTTTCAAGCCTTCAGGTGCCACGCGGCCAATCGAGGGAACGCTGCAAGCCGTTTAACGAGGTCTTCGGGACCTCCGTGCAGCTATCCAGTCCCCCTCGCCGCGGCTCCAGCTGATACTGCCCTGCTATGTGGCCAATCAGGGGGAAGCGCTGTAAGCCAATCACGGGGGAGCCGATGGTCTCGGAGGCGGGACAATGGCTCCGCCAGTGGCCAATCACTGCACTCGCTGCTACTGAGCAAGTGCAATGATTGGCCCAATAATGGAGCCATTGTCCCGCCTCCTAGACCATCGGCTCCCCCGTGATTGGCTTGCAGCGCTTCCCCCTGATTGGCTACATAGCAGGGCAGTATCAGCTGGAGCCGTGGCGAGGGGGATTGGATAGCTGCACGGAGGTCCCGAAGACCTTGTTACACGGCTTGCAGCGCTCCCTCGATTAGCCGCATGGAGGCAGAGACGGCAGGATCAGCTGGAGCTGCAGCGCGGGGGACTGGATGGCTGCATAAAGGTCCGGGAGACATCATTGATCGCACCGGAATATACCATACCAGAACGGGAGGGGAGGGACGTGTGGTGAGAAAAACAAAGGAAAACAAGGAGACTAGATACACAGGAAGGCAGATGGCACACGGGACACCAAGGGTAGACTCGGTGACACACATTGCAAAGTAGGACAGAGGGGGCATTTATGGTACCTTCGGACTATAAGACACACTGACTTTTTCCTCCCACTTTCAGGGAAGAAAAAGTGCGTCTTATAGTCCGAACAATACGGTCCGAAAAATACGGTACCTGATATTTAACTCTTTCAGGCAGAGAAAGGAAAAAAAGGGACAGCATAGTTATTTGTGTGCTTGGCACTGTACATACACATATCTATCTCATCATGTCACTTCGGGTATCCTTTAACCACTTAAGGACTGCAGTCATAAAACCCCTTAAGGCCCAGACACTTTTTTTCCATTCAGACCACTGCAGCTTTAACGGTTTATTGCTCGGTCATACAACCTACTATCTAAATAAATTTGACCTCCTTTTCTTGTCACTAATACAGCTTTCTTTTGGTGCTATTTACAATACAATACAATAACATCTCTATAGCGTTTTTCTCCCATAGGACTCAAAGCGCTTAGGCTCTCTCAGATTCAGTAATTGGTAGTAGGATGAAGTATTCACACAACAAAAGTTATATTTCTGCAAATGCCAAACTGAACAGGTGGGTTTTCAGTTTGGATTTAAACACGTCCAGGGATGTCATTCATCCATTGCTGTAAGTTCACGTAAGCAGGCGTTTATAGTTAGAGTTGGGTCTGTCACACCAGGCATGAAGGAAAGATATAGTTGGGTGTCATCCGCATAGCAGTGGTATGTCAGGCCATGTTTTTGGATTCGTTTTCCAAGCGGTAACATGTAAATCGTGAAAAGCAGGGGAGAGATGATTGAGCCCTGGGGTACCCCATACTTAAGTGGTACAGGGTGGACAGGAAGGGCCCCATAGACACTTTTTGGGTTCTGCCACTCAAGAAGGATTGGAACCACTGAAGAACTATACCATCAATGCCGCAGTATTCCTGTAGCCTGTGTATCAAGATGTCATAGTCAACTGTATCAAAGGCTGCAGAAAGGTCTAGCAGTATGAGGATCGAGCACTCTCCTCTGTCTCTTGCCATGAGCAGGTGGTTGCATATTTGGATGAGGGCAGTTTCAGTGCTGTTTCCCGAAGCCAGACTGGAATGGGTCATAACGGTTTTGTAGGATTTTGGCTTCTAGCTGGAGGTATACAGCTTTTTCAATTATCTTACCCAGAAAGGGAAGGTTAGAGACAGGTCTGTAGCTGGTCATTGCATCTGGGTCCAGGGAGGGTTTTTTGAGGAGAGGCCTGACGATTGCTTCCTTCAGTAAAGCAGGAAATATCCCTGATTGTAAGGAACAGTTAACAATTTTGAGGAATACCGGTACAAACAGGTTGGGGCAGTTCAACATGAACTGTGTTGGGCCAGGTCCCAGGTCACAGGTGGTTAGGCGGAGAAGAAGGAGGTTGCTTGATGTGACTTTTTCATCAATTTCTTTGAAGTTTGACCAAGGTGTTACGTTGTCTCTGCTAATGGTCTTCAGCGCTATATACAATACAATAACATTTCTATAGCGCTTTTCTCCCATAGGACTCAAAGCGCTTAGGCCAGGCATGGGCAAACTTGGCCCTCCAGCTGTTAAGGAACTACAAGTCCCACAATGCATTGCAGGAGTCTGACAGCCACCGTCATGACTCATAAAGGCAAATGCATTGTGGGACTTGTAGTTTCGTAACAGCTGGAGGGCCGAGTTTGCCCATGCCTGGCTTAGGCTCTCTCAGATTCAGTAGAATTGGTAGTAGGATGAAGTATTCACACAACAAAAGTTATATTTCTGCAAATGCCAAACTGAACAGGTGGGTTTTCAGTCTGGATTTAAACACGTCCAGGGATGTCATTCATCCATTGCTGTAAGTTCACGTAAGCAGGCGTTTATAGTTAGAGTTGGGTCTGTCACACCAGGCATGAAGGAAAGATATAGTTGGGTGTCATCCGCATAGCAGTGGTATGTCAGGCCATGTTTTTGGATTCGTTTTCCAAGCGGTAACATGTAAATCGTGAAAAGCAGGGGAGAGATGATTGAGCCCTGGGGTACCCCATACTTGGTACAGGGTGGACAGGAAGGGCCCCATAGACACTTTTTGGGTTCTGCCACTCAAGAAGGATTGGAACCACTGAAGAACTATACCATCAATGCCGCAGTATTCCTGTAGCCTGTGTATCAAGATGTCATAGTCAACTGTATCAAAGGCTGCAGAAAGGTCTAGCAGTATGAGGATCGAGCACTCTCCTCTGTCTCTTGCCATGAGCAGGTGGTTGCATATTTGGATGAGGGCAGTTTCAGTGCTGTTTCCTGAAGCCAAACTGGAATGGGTCATAACTGTTTTGTAGGATTTTGGCTTCTAGCTGGAGGTATACAGCTTTTTCAATTATCTTACCCAGAAAGGGAAGGTTAGAGACAGGTCTGTAGCTGGTCATTGCATCTGGGTCCAGGGAGGGTTTTTTGAGGAGAGGCCTGACGATTGCTTCCTTCAGTAAAGCAGGAAATATCCCTGATTGTAAGGAACAGTTAACAATTTTGAGGAATACCGGTACAAACAGGTTGGGGCAGTTCAACATGAACTGTGTTGGGCCAGGTCCCAGGTCACAGGTAGTTAGGCGGAGAAGAAGGAGGTTGCTTGATGTGACTTTTTCATCAATTTCTTTGAAGTTTGACCAAGGTGTTACGTTGTCTCTGCTAATGGTCTTCAGCGCTATATACAATACAATAACATTTCTATAGCGCTTTTCTCCCATAGGACTCAAAGCGCTTAGGCCAGGCATGGGCAAACTTGGCCCTCCAGCTGTTAAGGAACTACAAGTCCCACAATGCATTGCAGGAGTCTGACAGCCACAGTCATGACTCATAAAGGCAAATGCATTGTGGGACTTGTAGTTTCGTAACAGCTGGAGGGCCGAGTTTGCCCATGCCTGGCTTAGGCTCTCTCAGATTCAGTAGAATTGGTAGTAGGATGAAGTATTCACACAACAAAAGTTATATTTCTGCAAATGCCAAACTGAACAGGTGGGTTTTCAGTCTGGATTTAAACACGTCCAGGGATGGAGCTGTCCTGATCTGTTGAGGTAGGGAGTTCCAAAACGTAGGGGCAGCATGACAGAAGGCTCTGGGACCAAAAGTTTCCAAGTGGACTCTGGGTATGACTAGATTAGAACCTGTGGATCTGAGAATGCTGGGATTGCTACACAGCTGCAACATATCTTTCATGTATCTAGGGCCCAGATTATTCAGGGATTTAAATGTCAGTAGGCCGATCTTGAATAGGACCCTCCATTCTATAGGTAGCCAGTGAAGGGAGTGCAGGACTGGCGTTATGTGGCAGTGACGGGGTTGGTTGGTTAGCAGTCTGGCAGTAGTATTCTGTATCAGCTGTAGGCAGTACAAGAGGAGCAATGGTCTCAAAGGTGGAGGACACACATTTGTTGTATTTAAACACCAGAGTATCAGGGTCCAAGCTGGAGTCCGAGACCTTTTCTGGTGGGCGGTAAATCAGCAATATGTTAATCTTTTTCTCAGCTGAAAGTTGCACCCCCAAGCATTCAAACGAGTTGGTAGGTCCTACAGTAAGTGGTCTGATTTTCAAAGCTGATCTAAAGCAAAGTGCAACCCCTCCACCCCTGTGTTCTTTCCTGTTGCAGTATATCACGGAATAGTTTTTTGGCACGGCGGCCTCCAGGGTGGGGCCAACTGGTTCAGAAGGTCAGGTTTCAGTCAGGCAGGCCAGATCAGAAGACTATTAGATCATGTATGATTGCGGTTTTGTTGTTTATCAATCTGATGTTACAGAAGACAGCCTTGATGGCGCTACCCTGGGAGCTAGGGTCTGAGATTGAGGACTCCAGGCCAGAACAGTCTCCAGATGTGTGGCTGTCATCTCTGCTGGATTGTGCTGGAGCTATTAGGGTTGTTGCCTGGGTGTACTCTGTAGATTTTGTCACAGAGTTATATTGGTTCTGCAGTGAAGAACGTCTTTTCCCACGTCCTCTGGGAAAAGACTGAAGATTCCAACAGACTTAAGCAGAATTATTGTTGATTTGTCAATTGGATAAATATTTCTTGGTTGGTGTACAGCGAGTCTCTGCTGAATATTGATGTTTACACATTAGAATGGACAAGAGACAGCACAGGGCTCCTGCTGAGAAAGGCCCTATTTAGAGTCGAGGTGTAAACTTTCTCAGCTCCAGCTGGTATCCTGCAGAGATCAAAGGGCCTGTGTAGACTGAATTGTCCTAAAGCCCAATCTACACGATAAGATTTTTTATACGATTCGATTTACGATCCGATTAAATCTGACATGTCCGTTCAGGATTCGATGGTTTTCCAATGGCAAATCACATTGAATCAAATCGGACATGTTGGATTTAATCAGATCGTAAATAGAATCGTAATCGAATCGTATAAAGAATCGTATCGTGTAGATTGGGCTTTACACAGAGATGTATGGATGGACAGCATGGATTTGAAAACACAGTCCTTTGTTTAGGAGTTTGAAGATATTATATATAACATATGTAGAAAAATATAGTCTATTGAGCATAGATGCATATTTGATTGCTGCTGTGATTTTTCGTTTTTTATTATATTCATCAAAAAAGACATGAATTTTGTAAAAAAAAAAGGATTTTTTTTACTTTTGGTGCAGACATTTTTTAAATAAAGTACAATTTCTATATACATTTTTGTCCAAATTTATTGTGCTACATGTCTTTGATTAAAAAAAATCCAAAAAGTGTATATTTATTGGTTTGGGTAAAAGTTATAGCGTTTACAAACTAAGGTGCAAAAAGTGAATTTTCCAATTTTGAAGCATCTCTGACTTTTCTGAGCACCTGTCATGTTTCATGAGGTGCTAGAATTCCAGGATAGTATAAATACCCCCCAAATGACCCCATTTTAGAAAGAAGACATCCCAAAGTATTCACTAAGAGGCATGGTGAGTTCATAGAAGATTTTATTTTTTGTCACAAGTTAGCGGAAAATGACACCTTGTGACAAAAAAAATAAATTAAAAAAAAGTTTCCATTTCTGCTAACTTGCGACAAAAAAAAAAAAAAAAAAAAGAAATCTGCCATGGACTCACCATGCCCCTCTCTGAATACTTTGGAGTGTCTACTTTCCAAAATGGGGTCATTTGTGGGGTGTGTTTACTGTCCTGGCATTTTGGGGGGTGCTAAATTGTAAGCACCCCTGTAAAGCCTAAAGGTGCTCATAGGACTTTGGGCCCCTTAGCGCACCTAGGCTGAAAAAAAGTGTCACACATGTGATATCGCCGTACTCAGGAGAAATAGTATAATGTGTTTTGGGGTGTATTTTTACACATACCCATGCTGGGTGGGAGAAATATCTCTGTAAATTAGATTTTTTTGATTTTTTTTTTTACAAACAATTGTTCATTCACAGAGATATTTATCCCACCCAGCATGGGTATGTGTAAAAATACACCCCGAAACACATTAAACTACTTCTCCTGAGTACAGCGATACCACATGTGTGACACTTTTTTGCAGCCTAGGTGCGCTAAGAGGCCCAACGTCCTATGAGTACCTTTAGGATTTCACAGGTCATTTTGAGGCATTTGATTTCTATACTACTCCTCACGGTTTAGGGCTCCTAAAATGCCAGGGCAGTATAGGAACCCCACAAGTGACCCCATTTTAGAAAGAAGACACCCCAAGGTATTCCGTTAGGAGTATGGTGAGTTAATAGAAGATTTTATTTTTTGTCACAAGTTAGTGGAAATTTATTTTTATTGTTTTTCTTTCTTCACAAAAGTGTCATTTTCTACTAACTTGTGACAAAAAATAAAATCTTCTATGAACTCACCATACACATTTGGGGGGTATTTATACTATCCTGGAATTTTAGCACCTTCTGAAACATGACAGGTGCTCAGAAAAGTCAGAGATGCTTCAAAATGGGAAAATTCACTTTTTGCACCATAGTTTGTAAACCCAAACCAATAAATATACACTTATTGGATTTTTTTTTTTTAAAAGACATGTAGCACAATAAATTTGGACAAAAATGTATATAGAAATTTTACTTTAAAAATGTCAGCACAGAAAGTTAAAAAAATATTTTTTTGGACAAAATTCATGTATTTTTTGATGAATATAATAAAAACTAAAAATCACAGCAGCAATCAAATAGCACCAAAAGAAAGCTGTATTAGTGACAAGAAAAGGAGGTAAAATTCATTTAGGTGGTAGGTTGTATGACCGAGCAATAAATCGTTAAAGCTGCAGTGGTCTGAATGGAAAAAAAGTGTCTGGTCCTGAAGGGGTTTTATGACTGTAGTCCTCAAGTGGTTAACCACTTCACCACTGAGGGGGTTTACCCCCTGACCACCAGAGCACTTTTTACCTTTCAGCACTCCTTCCATTCATTCGTCTATAACTTTATCATTACTTATCACAATTAAACGATCTATATCTTGTTTTTTCCACCACCAATTAGGCTTTCTTTAGGTGGGATATTATGCCAAGAATTATTTTATTCTAAATGTGTTTTAATGGGAAAATAGAAAAAATGTGGAAAATTATTTTTCAGTTTTCAGCCATTATAGTTTTTAAATAATGCATGCTACTGTAATTAAAACCCATGAAATGTATTTGCCCTTTTGTCCCAGTTATAAAACCATTTAAATTATGTCCCTATCACAATGTTTGGCGCCAATATTTTATTTGGAAATAAAGGTGTTTTTTTCAGTTTTGCGTCCATCCCTAATTACAAGCCCATAGTTTATAAAGTAACAGTGTTGTACCCTCCTGACATAAATATATAAAAAGTTCAGTCCCTAAGGTAACTATTTATGTATTTTTTTTTATTGTAGATTTTTTAATTTTTTTTTTATTACAAAAAAAAAAAAAATTGGGAGTGTGGGAGGTAATGAGTTAATTTTTTGTGTAAAAGTAATTTATTTGTATGTGAAAAATGTGTAGGGTGTAGTTTTACTATTTGGCCACAAGATGGCCACAGTAACTTTTTGCTTTAATGCGACCTCCAAGCGTCCTGCCGGAAGCTTGGAGGAAGTACTTGGAGGCTGGGTAAGTTTGTATCGTTTCACAATGATCGCGCTGCCCATCGGAGAGCAGCGGATCATTGCGGGGCTAAGATCAACGAACGGGAATGGATTTTCCCGTTCATTGATCTCCGGGCGAGCGGGCGGCGGCGTGTTTACTAGCGGCGGGCGGCGTGTTTACGAGCGGGAGCGCGGGCAGCAGCAGGAGTGCGCAAAGTACGGATTTCTCCATCCCTGGGGGTTAAAGGATGGAAAAAGGGAAGGAGAAATCCGTACGGGCGGGGGTAAAGTGGTTAAACATAGATTTCTCTGCTCACATAAGCCTGGAGCTTCTGGTAAAAGCACATAGGAAGGAGGAAACTACCCACTAACTAAAGACATGGACACAAATGCACATTAAGTATTCCACTCACCACACACTAGCTAAATCGAAAACACCCTGGAAAACCATGCCCAACCATTATTATTACCCTCCACCAGCAGTGGCAGCTTACTCCTGCTCAGTGATAGCAGTCTAGAGTGAGCAGCCAAGGCTAGGTTGCAGATACAGTCATGGCTGTACAGTCATTGTTGGCACACCAGAAATGTTGCTCAACACATGTTTATTCCCTTTGTGTGTATTGGAACAAAACAAAAAAAAAGGGAGGAAAAAAAAAGCAAAATTAGACATAATGTCACACAAAATTCCAAAAATGGTCTGGACAAAACTATTGGCACCCTTTCAAAATTACGGATAAATAAGTTTCAAGCATGCGATACTCCTTTAAACTCACCTGGGGCAAGTAACAGGTGGGGGCAATATAAAATAACTCCTGAAAGCAGATAAAAAAGAGAGAAGTTCACTTAGTCTTTGCATTGCGTGTCTGGGTGTGCCACCCTAAGCATGGACAACATAAAAAGGAGAAAAGAACTGTCTGAGGACTTGAGAACCAAAATTGTGGAAAAATATCAACAATCAAAGTTACCAGTCCATCTCCAGAGATCTAGATTTGCCTTTGTCCACGGTGCGCAACATTATCAAGAAGTTTGCAACCCATGGCACTGTAGCCAATTTCCTTGAGCGTGAAGGGAAGAGAAAAATTAATGAAAGGTTGCAACGCAGGATAGTCCGGATGGTGGATAAGCAGCCCCAAACAAGTTCCAAAGAAATTCAATCTATCCTGCAGGCTCAGGGAGCATCAGTGTTTGCATGAACGATGCGTTGACAATTAGATGAAATGAAACGCTATGGCAGGAGACCAATGAGTACCCCACTGCTGACACAGAGACATAAAAAAGCACTACAGTGTGCCAAATTGTACTAGAGTAAGTCAAAATCGTTCTAGGAAAACATCTTGTGGACAGATAAGACCAAGATAGAGCTTTTTGGTAAAGCACAACATTCTTCTGTTTACTGAATGAGGCCTACAAATAAAAGAACACAGTACCTACAGTGAATTATGGTGGAGGTTCAATGATGTTTTGCTTTTTTGCTGCCTTTGGAGACACTGAGTGCCATGAATGTGGACAAGGCATCATGAAATCTGAGGCTGTAGAGCCCAGTTTCAGAAAGCTGGGTTTGCATCTGAGATCTTGGGTCTTCCAGCAGGACAATGACCCCAAACATACATCAAAAAGCACCCAGAAATAGATGGCAATAAAGCGCTGGCGAGTTCTTAACTGGCCAGCAATGAGTCCAGATCTAAATCCCATCGCACACCTGTGGAGAGATCTTAAAATTGCTGTTGGGAAAAGGCTCCCTTCCAATAAGAGACCTAGAACAGTTTGCAAAGGAAGAGTGGTCCAAAATTCTGGATGAGAGGTGTTAGAAGCTTATTGATAGTTACAGGAAGCGACTGATTTCAGTTATTTTTTCCAAAGGGTGTGCAACCATATAAGGATGCCAATAAATTTCTCCAGCCCATTTTTTGAGTTTTGTGTGACATTATGTCCAATTTCTGTTCCAATACACAAACAGGGAATAAATATGCGTATAGCAAAACATATGTTACTGCAATACTTTTCTGTGAGAAATACTTGACTTTCTGGAAAAAATTCTGGGGTGCCAACAATTTCAGCCATGATGGTAATTTACCAGTACCCAATAGAGTAGACCATAATTAATTTGGCTTTATCACGTCAGGGTTCCATTAGAACCACAAAGCTTTTTTTTTTTTTTTTTATTACCACCAAATGTACAATTTTAATAACTTTAACCAAGTTGTACCTGAGTAATCTTAGCATGTAACTCATATTGCAGGCGTTAAAGTTAACTTTAATTTATTTCAGTTTATCAGCAGTGCCAACGTGATGTCGTTTAGGGATCTTTAGTAGTGTATTGACTTTAGTTGCTGACAGTCACGTACATTAGAGAACACATGTAAATGAAAAAAAAAAAAATAGGACAGCTTGCACAGATACCAACCTTGATAATCTGGTTGTTTTTGACATAATGCAGAGTATTGGCTCGGTTTCCTCCAGCAATAACAGGAATATATGCAAGAATATCAGCTCCTTGGGCACGGCACTCAAAATCAAACTGGTGGGTAATAAAAATATATTTCATAGTTAAATT
Organism: Hyperolius riggenbachi; assembly: GCF_040937935.1. Lineage (NCBI taxonomy): Eukaryota > Metazoa > Chordata > Amphibia > Anura > Hyperoliidae > Hyperolius > Hyperolius riggenbachi. The sequence continues at coordinate 170,903,302 of NC_090651.1, forward strand.
CACTGTGTAACTAGAAAACCATCAATACTTTAACAATACGTCAGGCAGACACAAATACAATCTTTGTAAAGAGAGGTACAGCAGGAAATACCCAAATGCTATGTAGTAATTACGGTACATTGAACTAACATTTACTCAGTAGTAATACCGCAGTCCTGTACTGCTTCTGCTCACAAACCCTCTTCCTTTTAAACTGTCGAGGGCCATGTATCACTGCCAGGAGACCTATTCCTGGCCTGCACAGCTCCTGTTCCATATACAGTTGCTGAGGCAGTAAAGCAAAGCTTATGAAATACAGTAAAATCCCCTTATAGTAAACTTTAACCCTTTAGCAGCCAATTTATTTAGAAGCTTGTAAGTGCTCCAGGCCAATGTTTAGCACTTTTTTAAATTTCTCATTACATGCATCTAATTAATACTGCTATAATGTGCATTTATGGCCACTTGTCACTAGGGGGCAGCGTGAGACAATAACGGAGGACTTCTACTTTCCGTTTCTATATTTTCTGCAAGTATAGGGAGAGAAATAGAAGCATTCCATCTGTCTGAGGCAAAGAGAAGTGCACTTATCTCAAACGAGATAACTATTGAAGCTGCTAGTGGGTTAAGAGACCTGGCAAAGTGATTTTATTTATTAGAAATGTACTGTTTTATAATTGGTCACATATTGTATATTCTTACAAGCACATGGCTGGGCCCGGAGTACAGTGTCTACTGTAGTCAGAAGTTTACTACATCAGAGTTCACTATAACTAGATTCTACTGTAATATGCATAAAAGTTAGACCGCAACACTCATGGTCTGTGCACTTACCCACACACTGTAACTGCATGCACTGTACGCTAACCCATGTACTGTAAATACCTGCATTCTACACTTACCCATACCTTTAAGTATCATTGTACAGGATGTCTCTTCACAACTCATTATTCCATATAATTGCTACAGTACACACTAGATAGAACCTATTTTATCCTTTCCATATCCTCTCATACACACACACATACAGTGCTGCCCATAATTATTCATACCCCTGGCAAATTTTGACTGAAAGTTACTTTTATTCAACCACCAAGTAATTTTTTGATGGGAAATGACATAGGTGTCTCCCAAAAGATAAAAACATGATGTACCAGAGGCATTATTGTGGGGAAAAAAAAATCTCGCCTTATTTACATTTGAGCAAAAAGTGTCCAGTCCAAAATTATTCATACCCTTCTCAATAATCAATAGAAAAACATTTATTGGCTATTACAGCAATCAAACACTTTCTATAAATGCAGACCAGCTTTTTGCATGTCTCCATTGGTATTTTTGCCCATTCATCTTTAGCAATGAGCTCCAAATCTTTCAGGTTGGAGGGTCTTCTTGCCATCACCCTGATCTTTAGCTCCCTCCACAGATTCTCAATTGGATTCAAGTCAGGGCTTTGGCTGGGCCACTCCAAAACGTTAATGTTGTTGTCTGCTAACCATTTCGTCACCACTTTTGCTGTGTGTTTTGGGTCATAGTCATGCTGAAATGTCCATTGGTGGCCAAGGCCAAGTTTCTCTGCAGACCACCAGATTCTGTCGTTGAGAATCCTCATGTATTAGGGCCCGTTTCCACTAGGGCGGTTTCGCACATGATTCGCACGGGGAAACTCTGCCATAAGGGATGACGGCGCCGCGGCGGAATCGCTTGCAGGAGCGATTCGCCCAGAACCCCCAGCAGAATTCGCCACGGAGGCTGCGAATCCCATAGCAGTGCATGGCACGGCTCATGGGATTCGCCTGCGATCCCGCCCACCAGCTCAGTGCGGCGTGCCGCACTAGTGGAGACGAGCCCTTACTCTTTTTTCATGGTGCGGTTTACTGTGATAAGGTTCCTGTCAGGAACCGGCCCGCGGCACGCCTGCGTATACGGTTCCCGACTGCGGGTTTGACCAGATTAAGCGGGGAACAGCCTTATTTAAGCTACAAACAAGGCTGGAACCCCTCAAAACACCTCTCACTGCCACCACTAGCGTTGCTAGACACTTCCACTCTGCTGTCGAGTCCTCAGCGCGCACTCCGCGTTTTCGTATTTGGGTCAGCTTTGCGCTTAGGCCAAATACGGGAACGCCACGCACCCACACACACACACAGTTGCAATCTTACACTGTCGTGAAGCAAAGACCCACTAACAGTCGTTCCGAACGATACTGTTAGCTACTCGCACTGGCGTTGTTCGTACGTTGGGTCAGCTGCGCGCTTAGGCCAACGTATGACAAACGCCCCCACACACAATGCAATTACAATTTCCTACGGTAGTGTTGCTCAAGCGTACAATTAGGCATGAACTTATACACGGTTACACTTCAGTCTCTTCTAGGCTATGAGGGTTAGTTTAGTACGGCAGAAGTCAAACTTATTAAATAATAATTTAATATTCTAGAAAAACATAGAACAGTGCAAAACTGAAGATATACAAAGAGATTACAAAAAAAAACAAGTAAAAATAGTTACAAGATAAAATGTACAAAGATAACACACAAAGCGATTTTGCTTACCAAAATAAAGGGATCCCGATAGAAGAATCGTGGACTTTGGTGTGGACGGACACAGTCTGGCTAGACCAGGAGTTCACTAGCTTGGGCCAGGAGACCGGCTGCCACTACCGTCAGAAGAGAACTGCTTTGAGGTAGCTGTCCCCTGGTTTTTATAATGAAATATTCGCCTCGAGGCTGTAAGCCTGTGTGGACGGGGGGGAAGCTGGATTTAATTACATCCTCAGTCATAATTGGATTTCCAGAGATCCAACATCCACTATAGTCCACACACCCAACAAAAGACTTCCTTAGCCCAATTTCCCCAGGTTACAATGTCTTTACATCAAGAGATTGTTAAATGAGGCTTTTCAACTCCACCAATAATTCAATTTCCACAGGTAGAAAATGGTATCAAAAGGACTTCACCTCTTCAATAATTTCCAGTAGGCTGTCAAATACATTTCAAACATTCAGGTGTCAGCTTCCCCCTGCCCCCAAGACTCTAGCAGGCTTGCCTTGTCCCAATGGCTGACACCAGACTCAAAAGCCATGCCGACCAGCCTATTCTTCCTCAATTGGCAGGTAATTAGCAGTAGACACAGTTTCCCCTGCTGGACAATGGGGCAGAGGTAATGGACATCTACATACAGAATTACATTAGACAGACTTCCGTTTACTCTGGCCAGGTGACCAATTACTCCCAAGCCCAATACACATCTGAGGCATTATTCAGACAACATGGTCTGACCACCTGTATAGGCTTCACAGCAACTGTCTAATTAAGGGTTTCCTCATTAGAAGCAGACAATGATAGGTAATTTACACTTTATACGGAATTCCAGGAAGACTGGCTAACAGACAATCCCATATGTTACAGTCAAAAAATGAAGGAAATATGTTCCTGTTATCCTTAATATCATCAGCACCTCAATATATCTCCACACCTCCGCCGTTAACTTGGTGCAAGGCAGATGATCTTCCCAGATCATCCTGCCTGCACCTACACTGTTGGTTCTGCTTGACGGGACAGCCCATCAGCATTCCCATGAGTGCTCCCCTTCCTATGTTGAATGGTGAAGCTATATTGTTGGAGAACTAAGCTCCATCTCAGCAGTTTTCCATTGTCCCCAGAAACCCGATGTAACCAACTAAGAGGGTTGTGGTCGGTTACGACGGTGAATACACGACCGTAGAGATAGTGCTGTAGCTTTTGTAGGGCCCATACAATTGCCAAGCACTCCTTCTCTATGGTGGCGTAAGCTACCTCCCGGGGTAGCAGCTTCCGACTTAAGTACAGAATCGGATGTTCTTCCCCAGTTTGGTTTACCTGGCTTAATACAGCACCTAGGCCAAAGGCTGAGGCGTCCGTCTGGACTACAAACCGTCGGCTGAAGTCTGGCGCTTGCAACACGGGAGGGCTGGCTAGGGCCCTCTTCAGAGCTGTGAATGACTGTTCACATTCTGGTGTCCAGAGAATCTGCTTGGGCAGCTTCTTTTTTGTGAGGTCTGTCAAGGGCTTGGCGAGGGCACTGTAGCTGGGGACAAACTTTCTATAGTACCCCGCAGTCCCTAAGAAGGACTGAATCTGCTTCTTCGTGTGGGGGGTGGGCCAGGACACAATGGCATCTACCTTCCCAGTATCTGGACGAAGCTCTCCCCCCCCCACCACATGTCCCAGGTACTGTACCTGTTTCATGCCTATCTGACACTTGCTAGGCTTGACTGTTAGTCCTGCTGCAGTGATGCGCCCCAAAACCTGTGACAGCTGCGCTAAGTGGTCGTTCCAGTTGGCGCTAAACACGGCGATGTCATCTAGGTAGGCGACAGCGCAGTGTTCCAAACCTTCCAGGAGACCATTTACAACCCTTTGGAAGGTGGCTGGGGCGTTTTTCATCCCAAAAGGCATCACATTAAACTCAAACAGACCTGAGGGGGTGATAAAGGCAGACCTCTCCCGTGCCTCAGCTGTTAGAGGGACCTGCCAGTATCCCCGACTCAAATCCACGATTGTTAGATATTGCGCGCCAGCTAGCTTATCTAACAATTCGTCGACCCTCGGCATTGGGTAAGCATCTGATGCAGTTATCAAATTTAGTTTTCGATAATCTACACAGAACCGAGTGGTCTGGTCCCGTTTGGGTACTAGCACTACAGGTGATGCCCATGCGCTGTGCGACCGTTGGATCACCCCTAGTGACAGCATTTCCTCAATCTCCTTGCTGATGTGGGCCTGAACCTCAGGGGAGACTCTATAGGCTGACTGTCTAACCGGCTTGTTATTTCCGGTGTCAACATGGTGTACAGCCAGGCTGGTCAGACCAGGGCGGGCTGTAAAGGTACCACGGTAAAGGGTCAGCACATCAGATAGCCCAGCCTGCTGCTCTGCTGTCAACTCCGGATTGATCTGCACCTCGGTAACAGAGTCGGTTTCCTGGGTGGATGCCAGGATGTCAACCAGGGCCTCTGCTTCACCGTCCGGTAGCAAACTGCAGACAGGGAGAGCGCAAGCGGTTCTAGCATGATGTTCCTTTAACATATTTACATGGTATGTTTTCAGCTGCTTACCTCGGTCATCCAGCGCGACCACATAGGTCACATCACTAATCTTCCTATGTATGGTATAGGGCCCATCCCAAGCGGCCTGCAGCTTATTCTGTCGCATCGGGTTTAGGACCCATACCTTGCGACCTACCTCATAAACTCTCTCCCTAGCCCCGTGGTCATACCACTGCTTCTGGGTGGCCTGGGCTTGAGTCAGATTGTCTCGCACTAACCCCACCAGGGTGTCCATCTTTTCCCGGAACTTCAGAACGTATTCCACTATGGAGACCCCGGGGCCCATATCCTGCCCCTCCCAGACCTCTCGAATGAGATCGAGGGGTCCGCGTACCCTCCTCCCATATAATAGCTCAAAGGGCGAGAACCCGGTGGATGCCTGGGGCACCTCACGATAAGCAAACAGTAAGTGGGGCAGGTATCGCTCCCAGTCTCTCCCTTGCGATTCAACAAACACCCTTAGCATCTGTTTTAGAGTACCATTAAACCGCTCACATAACCCATTTGTCTGGGGGTGGTAAGGGCTGGCCATGATGTGTTCTACCTGCATCTGCTTACAGAGGCATTCCATTAGGCGCGACATGAATTGCGGGCCGTGATCGGTGAGCATTTCGCGGGGAAAACCGACCCGTGAGAAAATGCGCACCAATGCGTCCGCAACCTTGTCTGCCCGTATGGAGCTCAGGGCTACAGCTTCAGGGTAGCGAGTGGCATAATCTACCACCGTAAGAATGAAACGTTTCCCTGTGCTGCTGGGTACCGCTAGAGGCCCAATTATGTCAACAGCAACCCTTTGGAAGGGCTCCTCTATTATGGGTAAGGGCCTCAGTGGGGCTTTGTCGGTGTCACCTGCTTTGCCGACCCGCTGACAGGCGACACAAGACCGGCAAAAATCAGCAATATCTGTCCCCATGTGGGGCCAATAAAAATTGTGGGCAAGCCGGGATTTGGTCTTGCGGATCCCCAAGTGACCAGCCAGGGGCACCTCATGTGCTATTCTTAATAGCTGCTCCCTGTACCTGTGGGGAACAATCAACTGCCGGTCGGCCTCCTCCACTTCAGACAGCTCAGAGGGAGTAACCTCTCTGTACAGTCTGCCGTGCTCCCAGTACACCCTCACCTTGTCGCCCTCCACCGGTGCCCTGTCCGCCAGACTCCTGAGCTCTTCCAGGCTGCTATCAAGTCGCACAGCCTCGGAGAACTCAGCGCTGTCGGCCACAGGCACCAGGGAGGTGGCAAACTGAGAGGCCTCTGGGTCCTCAGAGCCAGGCTCTGAGGTGGAAGAGCCCGACCCAGTGACATCAGCCCCTTCAGTGGACAATTCGTCTGCTGCAGCCCGGTGAGCACTGCGGGTCACCACTGCAGCTGACGGAGCGTTCACTGTACACATGTCATCATGCAACACATCACATATTACATCAACATTATCTGCATTCATGGTAACAACATGTCCTCCTCCAGGCCTGGGCACTGGAGACTCACTAGGGCTGGCTCCTAGTACACAGTCCGTAGCGCCTGGGGCCTCACCAGCACTCCCCGCTTGCACAGCATTATCACACAGTACCTGGCAAGAGTCCTGAACTTCTGCGGGGGATGCAGGCTCCATGGGGTGTGGAGTAGGCTCATACCGGGCCACTAACCGTCCCAGGTCAGTACCCAACAAAACGTTCGTGGGGATGGCATCCGTTACCCCCACTTCTTTCATTCCGCTGCCGGCCCCCCAATCCAGGTGGACCAAGGCGGTGGGTATGGCGGGGGTGACACCCCCAACTCCTTTGACAGCCATAGTCTTGCCAGGAATGTACTCCTCAGGGTTCACAAGCTGGGGGTGCACTAGAGTCACCTCTGCTCCAGTGTCTCTTAGACCGGTGGTAACCGTATCCCCAACCGTGACAGGTTGCAGATTCTCTGCATAGCTCCCTGCATTCCTGGTGGCACACAACGCATTCCGGGCCCCGCCAGAGTTTGGGGCTTCCTTCTTCTTTTCTGGGCACGTAGCACTGATGTGACCCGGTTTGTTACAGGCAAAACATCTCCGAGTGTCAACGGTGGCTGTTCTACCTCCAGGCGGCTGCGGGACCTGGCTTCGCTGGGTGCTCAGAGGAGAAGGTCTCGCAGGCTTTTCTCCCTTCCAGCTGGGCGCCGTAGTCCTCCGAAAATCAGATGCTCGATTGGACGTGTAGGCATCAGCAACTTTCGCGGCCTCATCCACGGTCTTTGGCTCTCGGTCCCGTACAAACTGCCGGACCTCAACAGGGCAAGTGTGGAGGAACTGGTCTTTTACTATCAGTTCCTGCAGGGCATCAAAGGTTTCAACAGCCAGTCCTTTTACCCACTGCTGGAAGGCAGTGCGCAGGTTGCAAGCATGATCCAGGTAACTGTCATTAGGACCTCGCTGCACTGTCCTGAAACGTTTGCGATACACCTCTGGCGTGAGGTGGTATCGCGCAATGATGGCTTTCTTAATTGCCTCAAAGTCTGTTTCTTCCTCCTGGGGGAGACTCACAAACGCCTCCAGGGCCTTGCCTCTCAGCCCTGGTGTGAGGTATCTTGCCCACTGCTCACGGGGCACCCCATACTGCCGACAAGTCCTTTCAAACCCCTGTAGGAAAGTGTCTATGTCAGAGTCCTTGTCCATAGCGGGGAACTTATCCAGGGGGATTCTGTGGACTCGCTCACCTTCGCGTTCTGCGGGTCCAGCAGACCGGTTCTGCTGCTGAAGTTTAGCCAGCTCCAGCTGGTGTTGCCGTTCAGCTCTTCCCTCCTCCGCCCGGCGTCTTTCACTCTCGGCCTGGCGTCGCCGTTCAGCTCTCCCCTCCTCTGCCTGTCGGTGCAGTAGGATTAGCTTTAGGCGCAGTTCAGGATCAGCCGAGTTCAGTAGCTGTAGATCAGCTTCCAGAGATGGCATCTCCGTGTTCGGTGGATCATCCAGGACATCGTCTCCACTCGCATTCTGTGGCGGGAGCGATTCCTCCTCTGGCGTGTCGTGAGCTGCATCCGCTGACGTTGAAGCACGGGCTCGCTCTGCCTCATCATACTCCTCGAGCGCACGAACTAACTGCTCCTTAGTCTGGCCGCTCACCGTCTCGATGCCTTTGTGCTCACACAGGTTGAGTAGTATCTCTTTGTTTTGCCTTGCATAGCTGGATGCTTTCTGAGCCATCGTGTTGCAAAAAATAAAAAGAAAAAAGGGGGGAAGGGAAAGCAAAACACCAAGTGTGTATCTTTGAACAAAAAAAAAAACGTATATAGTTTCTGCACTGAGTAGACTTCTGTAGGCTAGTTGCTTCTAGCAAGCTTCCAGCCTTTAGTACTCAGAATAGCGAGCTAAACTGCGTACTAATGTACTAAACGATCCCACCACTGCCACCAATTATGTCAGGAACCGGCCCGCGGCACGCCTGCGTATACGGTTCCCGACTGCGGGTTTGACCAGATTAAGCGGGGAACAGCCTTATTTAAGCTACAAACAAGGCTGGAACCCCTCAAAACACCTCTCACTGCCACCACTAGCGTTGCTAGACACTTCCACTCTGCTGTCGAGTCCTCAGCGCGCACTCCGCGTTTTCGTATTTGGGTCAGCTTTGCGCTTAGGCCAAATACGGGAACGCCACGCACCCACACACACACACAGTTGCAATCTTACACTGTCGTGAAGCAAAGACCCACTAACAGTCGTTCCGAACGATACTGTTAGCTACTCGCACTGGCGTTGTTCGTACGTTGGGTCAGCTGCGCGCTTAGGCCAACGTATGACAAACGCCCCCACACACAATGCAATTACAATTTCCTACGGTAGTGTTGCTCAAGCGTACAATTAGGCATGAACTTATACACGGTTACACTTCAGTCTCTTCTAGGCTATGAGGGTTAGTTTAGTACGGCAGAAGTCAAACTTATTAAATAATAATTTAATATTCTAGAAAAACATAGAACAGTGCAAAACTGAAGATATACAAAGAGATTACAAAAAAAAACAAGTAAAAATAGTTACAAGATAAAATGTACAAAGATAACACACAAAGCGATTTTGCTTACCAAAATAAAGGGATCCCGATAGAAGAATCGTGGACTTTGGTGTGGACGGACACAGTCTGGCTAGACCAGGAGTTCACTAGCTTGGGCCAGGAGACCGGCTGCCACTACCGTCAGAAGAGAACTGCTTTGAGGTAGCTGTCCCCTGGTTTTTATAATGAAATATTCGCCTCGAGGCTGTAAGCCTGTGTGGACGGGGGGGAAGCTGGATTTAATTACATCCTCAGTCATAATTGGATTTCCAGAGATCCAACATCCACTATAGTCCACACACCCAACAAAAGACTTCCTTAGCCCAATTTCCCCAGGTTACAATGTCTTTACATCAAGAGATTGTTAAATGAGGCTTTTCAACTCCACCAATAATTCAATTTCCACAGGTAGAAAATGGTATCAAAAGGACTTCACCTCTTCAATAATTTCCAGTAGGCTGTCAAATACATTTCAAACATTCAGGTGTCAGCTTCCCCCTGCCCCCAAGACTCTAGCAGGCTTGCCTTGTCCCAATGGCTGACACCAGACTCAAAAGCCATGCCGACCAGCCTATTCTTCCTCAATTGGCAGGTAATTAGCAGTAGACACAGTTTCCCCTGCTGGACAATGGGGCAGAGGTAATGGACATCTACATACAGAATTACATTAGACAGACTTCCGTTTACTCTGGCCAGGTGACCAATTACTCCCAAGCCCAATACACATCTGAGGCATTATTCAGACAACATGGTCTGACCACCTGTATAGGCTTCACAGCAACTGTCTAATTAAGGGTTTCCTCATTAGAAGCAGACAATGATAGGTAATTTACACTTTATACGGAATTCCAGGAAGACTGGCTAACAGACAATCCCATATGTTACAGTCAAAAAATGAAGGAAATATGTTCCTGTTATCCTTAATATCATCAGCACCTCAATATATCTCCACAGTTCCCCCTGGTCCATTGGCTGAAAAAACAACCCCAAAGCATTAGGTTCCTACCACCATGTTTGACAGTGGGGATGGTGTTCTTTGGGTTGAAGGCTTATTTTTTTTAAGCCAAATGAAGGAAGCATCATTGTGACTAAACAATTCAATTTTTTTTTTTTTTACATATCGTTTTATTACAGTTTTTCAACACAATAACTTGGTAGAAAAATGAAAGTACAGAAAGTATTATAAGAGAATAAGGGAATCTCCAGAAGTCTTCTTCTTTGTCCAGATGAGCATTTGCAAAGGCCAAGCTAGCTTTTGTGCGCCTTATCTGGAGAAGTGGTGTCCTCCTTGTTCTTCATCAGTAGAACCCAGCATTGTGCAGTGTCTGTTGGATGGTCTGCCTTGAAACATTGCCACCAGTAGAGCCCAAATTCACCAGGATGGCCTTGGTGGTGATCCTTGGATTCTTTATCACCTCTCTCACTAGCCTCCTGGCCAGCACAGGTGTCACTTTTGGCTTCTGACCACATCCTCTGAGATTTTCCACAGTGCAGAATATCTTGTATTTTTTAATAATACTTTGCACTGTAGCCACTGGAACTGGAAAACATTTAGGAATGGCCTTGTAGACCTTTCCTGACTTGGGAGCAGCCACAATGCGCAGCCGCAGGTCCTCACTGAGCTCCTTTGTCTTAAACATGATTGTCCCCAAAACAACTGCAAAGAGCTGCTATTTTTCACCTGTTGAATCGATTAAAACAGCTGTTCTACATTAATCAGGGTCATTAGGATGCTTTAGAACAGCTTGGACTATTTGGAATGGTATAGAACTTCGGATCTTCTCACAGAGTGATAGTTTGCAAAGGGTATGAATAATTTTGGACTGGACACTTTTTGCTCAAATTTAAATAAAAACTGAGAAATGTTTTCTTCCACAACAATGCCTTTTGTACATCATCTTATCTTTTGGGAGACACCTATGTAATTTCTCATCAAACAATTACTTGCTGGTTGAATAAAAGTAACCGAGTCAAAATTTGCCAGGGGTATGAATAATTATGACAGCACTGTATATACAGTATCATATCTACAACCTCTTCTACTTTTTCATACATATAATTTTACACACTAGACAAAAACAACATTTTGCATTAGTCCATACATAATAACTTTTATTCTGCCTCTTACTCTACAGCCATACTTTGGTTAACTGTTATGTAACTATAATACACAGGACAGTATAACCTTATTATAATGAACTCTGATATAGTAACATTCAGGTATAGTAAACTAAATGGCCAGGTCCGAGCCAAGCACCATTTTAAGTATATGGGAGTAACGCCTGGTAATAGTAAACCCTGATATAATAGAACTTCTGTTATAATAAACCTGATTTTTCTGCCCCTGCCGTAATCAGTATCCGGCTATAGTGGAAAGTGAGCGGGCGCATGCATCATACGTCAGTCAGAGACCCATAAGCTGTGGTCGGTGGGTAGCAAATTGTAGCTTTTTCGCTATCTGCACACTACTCTGGGCCTGTGTTGATTACCGTAAAATCACTGGTCGGTGAGACCTATGCTTCCTGTGTGAGCTGCTACCTGATTACTGAGGGCCTGTCATCTTTGACTTGTTTGTTATCTGGTAAGATCTATGCCTCTTGTGCAAGCTATTGCATGACTATTGCATGCAAACTTCTGCATATTGAGCACTGTCCATTTTGATCTAGTTTAAACACTGTCTGTGTTTTCTTGCTAAAGCATTGGAAAGAAAAATGACTCCAATTATTGACTAAATTAAGAAACAGTACTGTGGTATTGTTTATATGCTTGAATATGTCAGTTTCTGATATAGTAAACTTCTGATAGTGAACTACTTTGTCCAGTCCCTTGGAAATCACTGTAAAGGGATTCTACTCTGACAATTTAAAAACAAACCTACTATTCAACCAAATATACATAAAACAACACCCTAGTGGTGTGTCGGTGTATTCCACAGCCTAAATAAATCCTGACTGTAGCAGTCCTAAACCTGCTTTTTAACTCTATAGTTATCCAACCTGCCTTTGACCCAAAGTAATGTCATCTGTGTGGAAATGACAATACCTTGCCTGGTCACAATCAACACACTGGAAGCTGTCATCTTATATAATAATGTAATTTTTAATCAGAAAGCAACAAATTGCTGTTTTCAGACTGCACTATCTTTCTACATTGGCTCTCTCAAGCTTTACATTCTTCTTCATTCAAATATGACATGCTTGAGTGCCTCCAATTTCAAGTATTCAAAAAGACTGGCACTTTCAGGAATACTTTATTACTTCAAAGATCAAAACAATATGAGTTTGAGACCCTCACTTTATCAATTTTTTAGAGTATGGGGGTTAAACAGTTAATTTTAAATGTAATAAATTGTATTTATTTAAAAAAATGTATGTAGATGTAGTTTTACTATTTGGCCACAGTCAAAACATTTTTTTAATTTTAATCCTCTCTTGCTTACAGGAAGTGAAAGGGCGGGAAACGAATGGCATGGATTCTGTGTTTCCATGGGAACAAGCCCCAATTTTTTTTCAAATTGGATTTGTAGTTTTTGAGAAAATCGATTAAAAAAAAATTCAAAGAAAACATGGCTTTGAAACTTGTATAAGCAGGTACAGAGGGCAGAGGTGACACAGAGGGGGATACTGGAGGCACATGGGGGCACAGAGGAGGTATACAGGGGACAGAGATGGCATAGTGTTCTAACTTAAGAACAGATTCAGGTTAAGAACTAACCTACAGTCCCTATCTCGTTCGTTAACCGGGGACTACCTGTACTCTGTAAAGTGCTGATAAGTGAGCCAGCAATGAATTCAATGTCCTACTGCAGCAGACTGTTTCAGATCTCAGAAGAGGCGTATAAAGGAATTGCTGTCACTCTGCACAGTGAGAGGACTTATCTCCAAAGGTACAGTATGATGGGTAAAAAACCTTGAGGACTTTAATACTTACCTTTGCATATATAAAAGCTTCATTAATAGGAGCCTTGCTGCAATGCATGGTTTCTATGAAAGCCTGTCAACGCAAAAGTTAAAAACAAAAAAGTTTAAAATATAAAAGATTAAGAAAGAAAATAAGTAATCCTAAAATACTTTATTTGTTAAAGGGACTCCGAGCAGTGCCTGTGGGTATGCCTTTAAGCATATCCACAACTAATTAATTATATCCTCACACCTACCAGCATGATGTTTGTAATTATATCCCCCTGGGTTCTTTGTATTTCATTGCATTGTGCTGAATGGAGCTGCCGACTTTGGGGAAAAGTCGTCCTGTGTAATACAAGTAACTATGGAAAGATGCATAACATTTTGAAGCTCTCGTTCTCCTCTTTCCAACGATATATAAACCGCCGCCCTATTTTCGCAATTGCGGCGGCCGCAATTTTGATCGCAAAAATAGCGAAAACTAAAAGGCGTAGGGCGGCGGTTTATATATCGTTGGAAAGAGGAGAATGAGAGCTTCAAAATGGTATGCATCTTTCCATAGTTACGGCACTGCTCGGAGTCCCTTCAAATCCATTATTTCAATTTATTTTCCCCTTCACCTACAATCCACCTTATTTAATTTTATTTATTTTTTTAAAGAACCACTATGACAAAAAAACTGCAACATTTACAATACATATGTACCTAAGATGTACACGTCTCAGAGATGCACTGTGACTTTTTTCACTATACATCACTTACCATAGGTTTTAATAATCACACAGTACTGAAACCCTTATTAACAGGTTTTGGACTAGTACAGGGGTGGGCTAATTATGGCTTGCAGGCCGTACCTAGGCCCGCTTGGCTATTTCATCTGGCCGGCCGATGCAGGTGAACTGGCAGTCCCATGGACAACATGCCAGTTCCCAGACCACAGCTCACCTCTAGGCTGTAGAAATCCATGGATTCCGGCAGAGCAGGACTAAGGGAAAATGGCGTCCAAAGCCCAGCACTAGAGTCTATTTGTGTCTCCAGTGCTGCTCTTCGGCTAGCAACATTTTCCTGTAGCCCTGCTCTGCCTGTCAGCACAGGAGATTTTTCAGCAGTACCTGCTGCAATGAAGATCAGGGGCCAATCTAGTCACCTGGAAGGTTTGTAGATGGTTTTTATTTTCAGGTAGACATTAGGGGACACTATCTGGGGGGACTGGGGCAGACGGACAGACTGCACACACATAATATTAAAGGGGAACCCTGCCTAATGTGTTTTTTAGGGGGTAAATGCTGCCTCATGTTTAATGTTTATTTTTTAGGGCAAATGATGACACTTGCGCAAAAAAAGTGGGATCAGCGCATCAGCTCAGAGATGCGCTGAGCCCCCCCAGAAACTGCAAACGCACCTTGAACCCAAACAGAGGCTCTGCATATACACCAAAGGAAAACTATTAAGTGGGAGCAGCTGACCAGAAATAAATCAATCAAACATAGCAAAGAAATGAACAGCGCTACTTAAAAACAGATGAGTGCTTACCTGCAAAAAAGTGCACACCCCACTCATGGGATTCAAATACACAATGAGCATACACATGACCTGTCTACCACTTGGAGGATGTTAGTTTCCGCTAACAATTTGCAATTTGTTAGGTACTTGTCCCTCCCACTGTCGAAGAAGTCTTTCCTCCATGGGAGGGGACCTAACACTAACTAAATTCTACCTATGCATATGCATAGCCTGGGCGCGCTACCAGTAAAATTGAGAATTGCGCAAAAAAAGTGGGATCAGCGCATCACCAGGCCGCCTCTGAATGGCCTCAGCTCAGAGATGCGCTGAGCCCCCCCAGAAACTGCAAACGCACCTTGAACCCAAACCTAACAAATTGCAAATTGTTAGCGGTAAATTGCAAATTGCAAGTGGTAGACAGGTCATGTGTATGCTCATTGTGTATTTGAATCCCATGAGTGGGGTGTGCACTTTTTTGCAGGTAAGCACTCATCTGTTTTTAAGCAGCGCTGTTCATTTCTTTGCTATGTTTGATTGATTTATTTCTGGTCAGCTGCTCCCACTTAATAGTTTTCCTTTGGTGTATATGCAGAGCCTCTGTTTGGGTTCAAGGTGCGTTTGCAGTTTCTGGGGGGGCTCAGCGCATCTCTGAGCTGAGGCCATTCAGAGGCGGCCTGGTGATGCGCTGATCCCACTTTTTTTGCGCAATTCCTCAATTTTACTGGTAGCGCGCCCAGGCTATGCATATGCATAGGTAGAATTTAGTTAGTGTTAGGTCCCCTCCCATGGAGGAAAGACTTCTTCGACAGTGGGAGGGACAAGTACCTAACAAATTGCAAATTGTTAGCGGAAACCAACATCCTCCAAGTGGTAGACAGGTCATGTGTATGCTCATTGTGTATTTGAATCCCATGAGTGGGGTGTGCACTTTTTTGCAGGTAAGCACTCATCTGTTTTTAAGTAGCGCTGTTCATTTCTTTGCTATGTTTGATTGATTTATTTCTGGTCAGCTGCTCCCACTTAATAGTTTTCCTTTGGTGTATATGCAGAGCCTCTGTTTGGGTTCAAGGTGCGTTTGCAGTTTCTGGGGGGGCTCAGCGCATCTCTGAGCTGAGGCCATTCAGAGGCGGCCTGGTGATGCGCTGATCCCACTTTTTTTGCGCAATTCTCAATTTTACTGGTAGCGCGCCCAGGCTATGCATATGCATAGGTAGAATTTAGTTAGTGTTAGGTCCCCTCCCATGGAGGAAAGACTTTTTCGACAGTGGGAGGGACAAGTACCTAACAAATTGCAAATTGTTAGCGGAAACTAACATCCTCCAAGTGGTAGACAGGTCATGTGTATGCTCATTGTGTATTTGAATCCCATGAGTGGGGTGTGCACTTTTTTGCAGGTAAGCACTCATCTGTTTTTAAGTAGCGCTGTTCATTTCTTTGCTATGTTTGATTGATTTATTTCTGGTCAGCTGCTCCCACCTAATAGTTTTCCTTTGGTGTATATGCAGAGCCTCTGTTTGGGTTCAAGGTGCGTTTGCAGTTTCTGGGGGGGCTCAGCGCATCTCTGAGCTGAGGCCATTCAGAGGCGGCCTGGTGATGCGCTGATACCACTTTTTTTGCGCAATTCTCAATTTTACTGGTAGCGCGCCCAGGCTATGCATATGCATAGGTAGAATTTAGTTAGTGTTAGGTCCCCTCCCATGGAGGAAAGACTTCTTCGACAGTGGGAGGGACAAGTACCTAACAAATTGCAAATTGTTAGCGGAAACTAACATCCTCCAAGTGGTAGACAGGTCATGTGTATGCTCATTGTGTATTTGAATCCCATGAGTGGGGTGTGCACTTTTTTGCAGGTAAGCACTCATCTGTTTTTAAGTAGCGCTGTTCATTTCTTTGCTATAAATGATGACAATTGTGTGTATTTTGTGGGAGCATTGCCGCATTAAGCGTTATTTTGTGGAAACATTGTAGTATTACATTATTTTGTGGGAAACACTGCTGCATTACCTGAGTTTTGTGGGGACATTGTCACATTACATGTATTTTGTGAGAAACACTGCCGCATTACGTGTATTTTGTGGGAAACACTGTCGCATTATGTGTATTTTGTGGGGTAACACTGTGACCATGTGTATTTTGTGGACAAAACTGTACCATATTATATGTATTTTGTGGAAAAACCGCTGCCACATTATGTGTATTTTGTTAAAAAAACCGCTGCCACATTATGTGTATTTTTGGGGAAACGCTGCCGAATTATGTTTCTTGCTGTCTGAGGGGGTCAACCAGCTGCCCCTGGCCCTGTGTTTGGTGAGAAAGAGTACTGGCTGCTGCCATTTGCGGTTTGTAGGTGGGGGGGGAACGTTGTCCAATTACCATTACGTTCACTTTGCCTAACTATTTTTGGGGAGAAAACTCGGGTCCACTGTCTTTACATTACACTACAGTTATCTCCACCCGCATCCTGTTGTGGCCAGACCCATTTTTTTCAAGTAGCCAGACCAGACATCTTTGAATAGATCTTGGTCAGGAAGTGATTTTGAAAACAATAAGGGAAACATTGGTTAATAAAAATGGGTCTCTAAATGGTTCTTACTCCCACTTTGTTGTGCTAATAAAGATAAGTTTTTCCCAGGCAGAGTGTATGCTTCATGAAACGTATTATTATTTGTGGAAGTGTCAGTGAAGATATCCAACTCTAATTATTCAGATTTCTTAAGGTTCACACACGATTGACTAAAATCAGCTGAGGCAACCAATAACGACTGCTTTATCCAACAATCAAGCATGTGTAAGGCAGCCCCAAATCGCCAACCCCCAAGCGATCCGCCCGGCGGATTTACTCACACGTTCGTAGGACAACTTGTTTGAAGACGTTGCTCCTCTGGCCACCACGTGACGTCACACCATCGTCCTTCCGCATATCTACAGTACATGGCATCCGCTACACAGCTGACACGTGTCTGTACTGCCCGGCCCAGCGATGTCACCAAAGAGGATCGGGTACCAATCTCTGATAGGTGACATCAACCACAGGTGTGTATGCACCTTTAGTAACATGTGGGTATTCATTACCTTGGCTTGTTCAGACATTGTGTGTGTGTGTGTGTGTGTGTGTGTGTGTGTGTGTGTGTGTGTGTGTGTGTTACTCAAGGCTGTTTTTGTAAAAAACAACAAAACCTGTATAAACAAATAAAGGTGGAGGTTTTCAAAAATAACGCTCGATTTTGTTTTGAGTCGTCCTTTGATCAATATTACGATCTGTATTATGATTGATATAATTATCTTTTACTTTACAATTGACTAACATCGAGCATCAATCCTTCAATCAGTTTAAGCCCTTAATATTACTGTTTATATTCACTTTAATTTATGATCTGTTAGACGTTTTGTCTAACCGATTATCCAATTGGGCAATAAAAATGTACAGTGTATGGCTACCTTACTTTTTAAGTATTTTTTGTTAATTAAAACCCTGAAGAACTGATTAAAAAACATTCATACATAAATATTAAGTACTCCTAACGTGTGAAGGGGTACTTGAGATGGTGTTATTCACAAAAGCGGATACTCTGCAAACACCATATTCTAGAAAGTGGTATATGCTGTAGTAATGTTGAAAAACTACAACATTGGCTTCCATTGCAAAGTAGGGGAAAAAAGAAAACAGGGAAAAAGTTCAAAAAGGTATACAAATAAGCTAAGTTTGATAAAAGTGATCAGAGTTTCGTACACGTGAAGTGATGCTGCCTGATTTCTTCAGGAGTTCCAATTCAGCTTGAGACTTAACTAACCGAAGCTGTTGAATGAGAAGTCGTGGAGACTTTATTTTATTCCTGCACTTTCCTTTTGATTCTATTAATGGCTGAAGAAAGCTGGAATGCAAGGAAGCATGAGCTGGTCTTACATAGTCGTACCACAATGTCACTCCTTCATCTGAAACAAAACATGGCACAATCAGCATAATAATACTAAACAGTAATTGGGCTCATAAAAAAGTCTTTTGCTTCTAACGTATAAATAAACATAAAGAGAAAACGGGTTAAACAGGTTTGTGATACTGTTCTAGTGCAAGAAACAAAACCAAAAAATTAAACTTAAAAAGAGAATCCGTGGTGGGTTTCTGACATGAATAATAGGACACAGAGGCTGGTTCTGTATACAATGCCCAGCCTCTGTGTCTGTATAGTGCGCCCCCAGGCCCCCCCTGCACTCTGCTGTCCCCCAATATAAAAACCGCCACGCTAGCGACATGCACCTTGTCGCTAGCTGGCTGTTTACCTTTGTGCTGCTATTCACCCGCCGTTCCCCTGCCTCCTGCATATCACCGCTCCCCGCCTGCATCCCTTCCCTCACCGCCTCTGTAAGCCAGTTGGAGACAAGGTGCATGTCGCTAGCATGGCGGTTTTTATATTGGGGGACAGCAGAGCGCTGGGGGGGGGGGGGCCTGGGTGTGCACTATACGGACAGAGGCTGGGCACTGTATACAGAACCAGCCTCTGTGCCCTAATATTCATGTCAGAAACCCACCTCGGGTTTTCTTTAAATAATGGGAAAAGGCAAAATAAAATACATGGTTTACCCATGCCTATTATAGAATTGGAAATAGCATTACTCAGTTTTAGTAGAACTGCCGAATAGTCCACCTTACATACAGTAATGTCATGCAGTATTAAATGTTATACACTTCTATCATTTTACAATTTTGATTCTTTTTGTAAAAGGAACACGGTCGCAAAAAAAAAAAATATGAAATGTAAAATACATTTGTATGCATACATATATGATATACATTTGTCCCAGAGTATAATGCACTGTAAACAATTTCATTCCTATACTGCTGTTACTCACAGTAGGTAGACATCTCGGAAAAGTTTTGGACTAGTTCCTTTCCACATGAGATTTCTAAGGGTTTTCTTTTAACCAATCCATAATCTCAGTTTTATTATTATGCACAATCTCGTCTGCTGTTCTTCTTCCTCCTCCTATAGAATAGCTGTCCCTTGACAACCCTTAGGCCAGTTTCACACTACCAAAAAGCGTTATAGCGAATGATCGCATTGCACCACAATGTTAAAAAAAGGCTTCGGAGATTACCGCAGCAATGCGTGGTAATTTCCCTTCTGGCTGCAGGCCAATCTATAGGTGAGGCTCTCTAGCGCTCACTTTGTCAGATTTTCAAATGATGAACAATTAGCTATAAGAGATTATAGCTTTCTCCAGCCCCTCGCAGCTGTCTGTCCCACGCTGAGAGCTCAGTTTTGCAGCCACCAGCCCAGGGCCCTTGCATTGTGCAGAGGACGACCTCAAGGTCGTCCTTACTGCGCCTGCGTGAAGCGGTGCCGTCAATCAAGCCCACGTTGTCAGCGGCGTACTGCGCAGTACGCCACGGACAACGTGGGCTGTTGATTGCTCACTGTTCATCTATGATGCGGAATGAACAGTGAGGGCATACCGCTTACTGGCCCCAGGAGTCCCCTATGCATAATAAATGTGTTCCAATGGCTTTAAAACCTTTAGCTAGCACAAGTGGCCAGCTCCCCCCCCCGATTGCCCGCGATCTCCCCGTTTATACATTACCCAGCCTGGATCCAGTGATCGCGTAGCCCCCTGCACAGATTCAGTCTCTCTACGGGGAGGATCGGGTATGCGCATGATGACACAACGTCATGTGTGATCCTCCCCATAGTGAAGACCGGAGCTGTGCGGGAAGGCTGCGCTGATCGCTGGATCCAGGCTGGGTAATGTATAAACGGGGGAGCGGTGGGGGTGCCAGACACTTGTACTAGCTAGCCTAGTGCTAGCTAATAGAGGTTTTAAAGCCATTTGATCACAATAATTATGCTGGGGGACACAAACTGGCAAAACCTCCTGAGCGACGTAACGCTCAGGAGGTAAACAAAAGATGCTCTTCAACCATAAAAAAATTAGTATAGTATCTTCTACTGAAGATGGCTGCCAATACACAGACTAAGATACAGAGATATATTATTGGAAATATAATTCACAGACCTCAGATGTATCATATGTGCTATATTAGCTAACATTTAGTCATATCATACACAGACCTTAGATGCAATGTTTATGGTAGGATAGATCAGAAAAAGCCATATAACAGATCACTGTAAAATGCAGAAAGTCATATGCACATTGGGCAATATACAGAGACCTCAGATGCAGGCTTATTTAGGATTAAATCCAACTGTAGAACATACAGACCCAAGAAATGGATGCCAGGAAGCATATAAAAATAATTGTGGTGGCACTTTAAAACCCAAAAGTAAAGCCCCATCTACACAATACAATTCCACGTGCGATTGATCGAATTTGATTGGATTGAAATCGATCCGATCGATTAAATCCGACATGTCCGATCGGAATTCGATAGATAGTGTGGTCGATTTTGCATTGATAACTAACCAAAATCGATCACACTATCGATCGAATCCTGATCAGACATGTCGGATTTAACAATCGGATCGAATTCAATCAATCGCACGTGGAATTTTATTGTGTAGATGGGGCTTTAGACAGACTTCTATGTCAAAGACTGGCACTTCTTAATAGGCTTAATTTATTTAAAGACAAAGATACCAAACGCAACATTTTGGAACCATGCTAGGTCCCTTAATTATGCAAATTGTGCTCAAAAGCAAAGTCCGACTACCACTCAGCTCCTCCTATTTATGGCTCTATTCGCACCCATAGTTCAGCAGAGGAAAAAATTGCCAGAATCTCCCAGGATAGAAGCAGCCCAGCCTGACTAACTGCACAGTAGCAGCAGCACTTAATCTCCAGGGGCTTCCTCCTCCAGAAGGCTGTTTTTAATATGAGAAATTTAAGGTAGGCCTTGGATAAAGGTTTGAAAGGTGGCCCCATGAGAAAGTTTAGTACCAAAGTTAGATCCCATACAGGGACCAGCTTTGAAAGTTAAGGCCTGGACCCAGTCACTGCATTTCCCAAAAAAATGAATGGCCTAAACCTTGGCCAATGTAATATTCAAAAATAAAGAAAAGGCTGCTATCTAGACCCTAAGAGTACTAGAAGCTAGGCCTGCTTCCACCACATCCTGTAAAGAAACAAAAGTATTGAAGGAAGATCAAAATCTGCAATACCCTTTTTTCGTCTCCAGGAGCAAACAAGCTCTCCACACTTTGCTAAAATTCTAATTTAATTCAATATCTAACTTGCTACATTTAACCATAGTGGAAATCACTCTGACAGATAACCTCTCTACCTGAGAGATTCCAGCTCAAGAACTAAGCCGCTAGGGCAAATATCTAGGGGTTCAGATGCATCCCTCCCTCCTGAAACAGAAGGTCTCATCTGGGTGGAAGGAACCACAAATTGCCAGAATCTATAATCTGGGAACCAGGCTCTTTAGGGCTGGGACAGAGCCATCAGAATAACCTCTGCGGCTTTTAGGACCTTTTTCCACTACCCTGTGATTTCGATTTGATTCCGATTGCAAAAATCAAGGTACATTAAACTAATGGAAACGGCAGCAGCAATTTAGTGCGATCCGATTGTGATGCAATTTTGGTCCAAGCGCAATCCGCGTTTTGGATGCGATTGAGCTCTACTATACTGAGTATAGTAGCTCACTTGCAATCGCATAGTGGAAATTGAAACGTGATTGCAATCCCAATCGCATTTCATAGTAGAAAAGCGCCCCAAGGCACACTACATGCAATTCCGATTTGCGACTGATGCAATTTTTCATGCGATTCCGATTTTTAATCGGTACTGCATGCTGCGTTTTCCTTCTTGCTTTGAATCCCAAATCGGATTTGCAGTGTGCAGGGAGCCTCAGTCTGATTTTCTGCAGAACTCAAATCATATTGAAGGGTTGAAGGGCATACAGAATTCCCTTGAGCCAGCTCAGCTTATCTGCTGAAGTATTTAGCGAGCCTTTGATTTGCACAACCAAGAGAAACAGCAGATTTTACTTTGCTATTGTCATGATATCTAGTCAGATTCCTTAAATCTAAATCTAAGTACCCACTAAACGGCTAAAATGCTGGAAACTGCCTGATGAACAAAGTTTCCACAATCTTTAGGGCCCGTTTCCACTAGTGCGGTGCGGAATCGCCGCATATCACCGCTGACAAAATCGCATGCGGATGCGATTCCGCGTGCGTTTTTTGCCGCGATTTCGCATGCGATTTCGCATAGGCAGGGTATATGCGATTTTAACCATGTCACTGCCTGTGTCAATTTACATTACTTTCAATGCGAAATCGCACGCGAAATCGCGGGAAAAAACGCATGCAACAAACGCATGCGATTTCTCTATTAAATACATTGCCTGCGATTCGCCTGCATTCCACACGCAGGCGAATTCTGCAGGGTCTACCGTGCAGAAAAATCCTGCACATAAAAACGCAAACGAAAACTGACAAGTGGAAACAGTCCCATCCACTTGTATTGCCTATGCGAATCCGCATGCGTTGTCTGCATGCGAATTCGCGCTAGTGGAAACGGGCCCTTATACTAAAGTTCTTTAGCGATGGAATGTGGACCAACCACAATAAGATTACCAATGAAAGGATCATTAAACAAAGAAGGATGTAGTTCCATAGACTTTAGTGGAAAGATTGTTTAACTGCTGGCAGTTCCAGGACGTAATCTATGTCCTGCATGAAAAACCACCGCCTGCCGCCGCCACGGGCGCACGTCATTGTGCACACCCACTCTCGTGCACGGTCCTTTGAATGATTGTTGCTAGCTAATAGCAACAATCATTCAATAAAGTTAGGGGACAGAGGAGCTGTCAGCCATCCTACCTTATCTCAGAAAAAAACACACATATATAAGTAGATAATTATTTGCTCTACTTACATATGTATTGCACTGTCCACATTTTGATTTTAGTGATTTTTCTATAGTAAAAAAAATTGAGAAAATCCTTCTTAGGAATTTCCATTTTGACTATCATGAAGCCAATTCTGACATTTCCTCCCTTACTCCTGTCTGTGTATGCATTGCCCGCCCTCCTCCCAGTCTTCAGACACTCCCACCCAGCTGTGCAGTAGAAAGTGCACTGTCTCAGCATGAGAAATATTGACCAATCAGAGACAAACAGAGGTGTGGGAGGGGAAAACAGGAGGGAAATAGGTTTCAGCCAATCAGGCTGCATTAGTTATGTCTGAGGGGAAAGTAAAGAAGAAAAAAAGAAAACTCAGCAAGCCCTGCAGCTTTCATTGTGCGGCAGAAGTACCAATTAAGAGCCAGGGAAACTGGGGAATGAGCTTTTATGCGGAACTGTTAGGCTGTGAGGTACAGATGCTGTTGACCGCCCCACTGCGATACGGACCACCCAAGCACAGAGTTTAAGTGACCACGGGTCTTCACCCACGACCCCTTAAAGGGGGAAGCAGGACCACAAACCCTTGAGGGGAATGTGGATACTTAGCTGCCTAGTGCCCACCAGGTTGCGCTTAAGGTGATCCCACAGAGGGTTGGAGAACAGTTGACGTCTCGATGAGGAAAGCCAGTAACAGATATACTCGAGGTCGTGGACAAGCAGGAGGTCAGGACTGGCAGAGATCTGGAAAGTCGAGGACAGGTCGAGGTCAGGGCAGGCTGCGATCAGACGTAAATCGATAAAAAAGCCAAGGGTCAGGACGGGCAGCGATCAGGAGTAGTCAAGAAACAAGCCAAAGGTCAAATACCGGAATAACAATCAGAATAACGCTCAGGATACAAAGCACACGCTGTGAGAACTAACAGCCCTGCTCAAGAGGGCAGTGCTGTTTAAATAGGGAGTTTTGGCGCCAGTAATTCCGCCTATGCGCACGCGTGCGACCTTTAGAGTGCACTGTGCACGCGTATGACCTTGCGCGCGCAGCGCGTAACGCTGTGCGCGCCAAACAAACAGGGGCAGTTATAAAGCCCAGCGTGCACGCGTGTAGAAATGCCCGCGGGAACGCCGGACTCGACCAGGACAGTAAGTATGACATTGCCCCCCCCCCCCCCTACGGGCAACCTCCGGGTGCCTCTTGGAGCCGGCTTCTCAGGGAACCTAGAATGGAACTTCTTGATTAATCTTGGTGCATGTACGTTATGAGAAGGCTCCCAAGAACACTCTTCCACTCCAAACCCCTTCCATTTCACTAAGTACTGAAGAGAACCCCCCTTCCTCCTACAGTCCAGAATCTTTTCAACTTCAAATTCTTCATGACCATCTAGCAACACAGGAGGAGGAGGAGGAACAGAGAGGCTGAAATGATCAGGAATGACCTTCTTGAGACAAGAGATATGGAAGACTGGATGAACATTCATGGAGCTTGGGAGGGCCAATCTAAAAGCTACTGGATTAATCACCTTCTCGACGACGAATGGCCCGAAAAATTTAGGTCCCAATTTCTTGGAGGGACAATGGAGATGAAGATTATTAGTGGAAAGCCATACTAAATCCCCAGGAGAAAAATCAGGACTCTCCCTGTGTCTTTTACCCGCCCAGAACTTTGCCTTTTCTTGTGACGCTAACAGGATAGATTGTAATTTCTTGAAACTTCCTGTGCGGAATGTGAGTCAATCTTGAACTGTGGGAACAGAGGAGTCGATTATTGAGTCAGGTAAGTATGCAGGATGAAAGGCATAATTGGCAAAAAACGGAGAAGTCTTTGTAGCAGAATGGGTAGCATTATTGTAGGCGAACTCGGCAGTGGGTAGAAGTGTAGACCAATCATCTTGAGACACAGAGGAAAAACAACGTAAATACTGTTCTAGGGTCTGATTCGTCCTCTCAGTCTGGCCATTGGTCTGAAGATGGTAGCCAGACGAGAGGCAGGAATTGATTCCTAACAGTCTGCAGAGTTCTTTCCAGAACTTTGAGGTGAACTGTGTCCCTCTGTCAGAAATGATTTCAGAAGGAAGGCCATGAAGACGAACAATCTCCTTTAAAAACACTTGAGCCGGAGCTGCTGCGGAAGGAACACCTTTCATGGGTAAAAAGTGGGCCATCTTCGTAAAACGATCCACGGCCACAAAAATAGTAGTAAAGCCTTCAGAAGGAGGAAGTTCAACAATAAAATCCATTGCAATCTTATCCCAAGGTCGTTCAGGTACCGATAAAGGATTAAGAAGGCCCCAAGGTTTAGACCAAGAACTCTTTGATCTAGCACATACTTCACAGGACAGAACAAATTGATTGCAGTCCTTAGACATCTCCGGCCACCAGAAATTTCTTTGGAGGAGCTCCAGTGTCTTAGTAGTACCAAAGTGGCCTGCCAACTTGCCATCATGGCCGCTTGCAAGAACTGTCTGGCGGAGATCAGGGGGAACAAAAACTTTGTCTTGAAAGAGAAGAAGGCCGTCACACATGATTATGTTAGCCGGAACTTCTTGCGTAGAAATTGCAACGGTGGATTGTTTAATTTGGATTAACATATCAGATTGTAACAGAAGGAAATGGTTTGTAGACAGGATAGTGTCAGGCTCAACATGGGGCACAGGATCCTCGTGGAACATGCGGGATAATGCATCGTTTTTAGAATTCTTGGACCCAGGACGGAAGGTGAGATGGAAATTGAACATGGAGAAAAATAGAGCCCAGCGGGCCTGGCGAGGCTTCAGTCTTCGAGCAGAACGCAAATACTCCAGGTTTTCATGATCTGTGAAAATAATAACCAGATGCAGAGCCCCTTCCAATAAATAGCGCCATTCTTCAAGAGCTGCTTTTATGGCCAAAAGTTCTCTATCTGCTACATCGTAAATTCCTTTCAGAAGAATTCAGCTTCCTGGGAAAAAAAAAAGCTACTGGATGTAAAATGGATTTAGGGCCAAAGCGTTGGGAAAGAATAGCCCCTACGGCAATCTCTGAAAAATCCACTTCCACAATGAAGGCTTGTGACGGGTCAGCATGCTTGAGAACGGAAGCTGAAGTGAACAGAAACTTGAGTGTTTCAAAGGCAGACTGAGTTTCAGGAGTCCATTTAAAAGGAAGATTGGTCTTGGTCAGTTGTGTGATAGGTGCTACAATCTTGGAAAAGTTTTTAATACATTTGCGGTAAAAATTAGCAAACCCGATAAAACGTTGGACTGCCTTACGATCAGAGGGCACCGGCCAGTCAAGGATTATAGACACCTTCTTGGGATCCATTTCAATCCCCTCAGAAGAAATGCGAAGGCCCAGGAACTGAATATTGTCTAGCTCAAACTCGCACTTTTCAGGTTTAGCATACAGTTCATGTGTGCGTAGGCGGGACAAAACTTTCTTAACATGGTTCCGGTGTTCTTCCAGAGAAGCAGAGAAGATCAGGATGTCATCCACATAAACCACTAGGAAATCATCAATAAATCACGGAGCACATCGTTGATGAAACGTTGGAAAGTGGCAGGGGCATTACAAAGGCCAAAAGGCATCACCATATATTCAAAATGCCCAAAACGAGATCTAAATGCCGTTTTCCACTCGTCGCCTTCACGGATCCTGACCAGGTTATAAGCTCCAGGTAAATCCAATTTGGTGAAGATCTTAGCGGTACGGAGTCTCTGGAATAGATCAGACATCAAGGGCAGGGAATAACGATCTTTAATGGTGATCTGATTAAGTGCTCTGTAGTTGATACAGGGTCTGAGGGAGCTGTCCTTCTCCACAAAGAATATCCCGGCACCTGCTGAAGAATTAGAAGGTCTGATGAAGCCTTTTTCAAGATTTTCCTGGATGTGATCGTTGAGCGCCTGAGTTTCCGGTTCTGAGAGAGGATAAATTCGACCATAAGGAATAGCTGCTCCTGGCTGAAGATCGATAGGGCAATCGTATATGCGATGCGGAGGAAGAGTATCGGCACCCTTTTTATCAAAAACGTCCAGAAAGTCATGATAAGCGGTTGGAATGATGGAGGCTTTCTCAGAGCTGGTGCAAAGAAGACGGCCAGAGTTATTGAAACAGAAACAGTGGCAGTAAGGAGAGTTGAAGGCAACCTCTCCAGTAGACCAGTTAATTTGAGGGTTGTGACTCTTGAGCCAGGGCATTACCAGGATTGCAGGATACAGTGGAGAAGGGATAAGGTCGAAGACAAGGTATTCTTGATGATTGTTTTTAACGGTGATCAGTAGAGGGAAAGTCTCTAAGGTGATAGGTCCAGAATGGATGGAGGACCCATCAGTGGGCTGTAAAAAAAGTGGTTTTCCTTTTTTACGGATTGGTAACGGAAGATCACGAGCGAGCTGGATGTCAAGGAAGCAGGAACAAGCTCCCGAGTCAATCTTTAGGTTCTCTCTTCTGGGCTCCTGTAAGGAGAGAGACAAGGGTACATAAGCTGTGGAAGTAGTGGATCGGGAGCTTTCAAGAGGACACAAAGAATCAGGCTTACTCATGGGGCGGACTGGGCAATTCTGTCGAAAATGTACAGGAGCTCCGCAGCAGAGGCAGAGGTTGGAGGTTCTCCGGCGCTGTCTCTCTTCAGGTGTTAAAGGGGACCGAGCAAGGCCTAACTGCAGGGGCTCAGGATCGTCCATGATGGAAGAGCTGGGAACCGGAGCAGAGACAGTAGGAACAACAAACAGGAGCTGGAGGAAACCAGGAACTGTGAGTCATGCCGGACCTCTCTTGACGTCTCTCCCTCAGCCGCCTGTCAATCTGAATGGAGAGCTGGATAAGATCTTTAAAGAGAATCTGTATTGTTAAAATCGCACAAAAGTAAACATACCAGTGCGTTAGGGGACATCTCCTATTACCCTCTGACACAATTTCGCCGCTCCTCGCCGCATTAAAAGTGGTTAAAAACTGTTTTAAAAAGTTTGTTTATAAACAAACAAAATGGCCACAAAATTGATGTACACTATGTCCACACATAGAAAATACATCCATACACAAGCAGGCTGTATACAGCCTTCCTTTTGAATCTCAAGAGATCATTTGTGTGTTTCTTTCCCCCTGTTCTCATGCACTGAAGTTTCAGGCTGCTCTTTTCTTCCTGCAAACAACTTTGCCCTTGTCTGTAATTCTTCAGTATGTGAAAGCCCATCCAGCTCAGAGGACGATTTATCCAGCTTGTAAAAGATAAGAGAGAAAAGAGAAGCTGCTCTAATCCTAAATAATACACAGGCAGTGTGCATAGAGGGGCTTGGAAGGGGGAGTTCATAGCAGAACCACAACACTGAAGAACTTGGCAGCCTTCCAGACACAGGCCGACAAGTCTGACAGGGGAAAGATACATTGATTTATTACAGAGACAGTGATAGTACAAAGTGCTGCAGTAAGCCAGAACACATTAGAATAGCTTTTTGAACTTGTAGGATGATAAAAAACAGGATGCAATTTTTGTTACGGAGTCTCTTTAAGGGTAGCAGGAATTCCCACCCGAGCAAGCTCATCCTTGATTGCTTCGGAGAGGCCAAGGCGAAACTGAGACTTGAGCACAGAATCATTCCAGTCAAGATCTCCAGACCAGCGGCGAAATTCCAGAACGTATTCTTCTACAGATCTTTGACCCTGGCGGAGAGCGCGTATAGCTGCATCCGCTGATGCGCTCTTACTGGGATCGTCGTACAGTTCTGCCATGGCTTGAAAGAAGGAGGCAGAATCCTGTAGACAGTCGTGACCTTGTCCTACTAGTCGAAGAGCCCAGGCTTGTGTTTCTCCCTGCACGAGAGAGATGATAGCACCCACACAAACTCTCTCACTGGAATAGGTCCTGGGTAATAGAGAGAAGTGCAGGTAGCACGCACTTCTCAACAGTCTAAACTTGCCCCTCTCTCCGGTGAAGCGTTCAGGAAGAGGCAGCTTGGGCTCAGGAGCAGATGAGCTAGATTCAGCTGGTGAGGCGGCAGGTATTGGAGCAGAAGCAGAGACAGGTTCAGCAGCCGAAACTGGAGCAGAAGCCGCTGGAGCTACCACAGGAGCAGGTGCAGAGTTGAGTTGACCGCGGATCATGGCACAGTCTCTTTGAACCTCTTGAACTGAAACGGTTAGTTGATGAACCAGGTCGCAGAGGGCATCAAAAGGAGAATGCTCTCTAGAGCCAGTATAGGTATATAAAGAAAGGAGAACCGAGAGCCCAATATGGTGTAGTAGGTTAAGGCAATGCATATGTTTGAGAAAGGAGTAAAATGTATACTCACAAACACGGGTTACCTCCAGGCAACCACTGTATAAGCAGGTGAGGAGATTGACCTGTCCCCACTCAGGATTAAGAAGTCGCTCTCTGTAGACGTGAAAAGAAGGGGTATCCCCCTCCACCAAAGGTGGATATATAATATGTTATAGACTGAACAGAGGCGCCAAAAGAGTAAAAATAATATTTAAAATGTTAAAATTGCTTAGGAGGCAGTGATGGACTTCCCTCCCTCAAGCAGACACAGGAAAGCTGTGTGATTCAATATAGGAAAAAATTTTAATGGTATACTCCAAAGGGTTTAGTACAACGCATTTCGCAGGTCTACACCCGCTTCATCAGGCAGTATAAAGTAGGAGCACACAGCAACGTAATGTCCGAGTAACACCTGGCGCCTTTGTGAGCCAAGGGTCAAATACCGGAATAACAATCAGAATAACGCTCAGGATACAAAGCACACGCTGTGAGAACGAACAGCACTGCTCAAGAGGGCAGTGCTGTTGAAATAGGGAGTTTTGGCGCCAGTAATCCGCCTGCGCGTGTCTCTATGCGCACGCGTGCGACCTTTAGAGTGCACTGCGCACGCGTATGACCTTGCGCGCGCAGCATGTAACGCTGTGCGCTCCAAACAAACGGGCAGTTATAAAGCCCAGCGTACCCGCGCGCGTAGAAACACGCCCGCGGGAACGCCAGACTCGACCAGGACAGTAAGTATGACAGGAACAAAGTAAGAGTGATTTTTAACCATTTGGATTGCCTGGTTAGCATCCTTATTATTTGTTTACCAGATAAAAATAAAGAATTGATTTTTGATTATATGCCGACAAATACGGTTTAAAAAGTTAGATTTTTTTTTAAAGTGACATGGTACCAATAAAATAAAACTTTTTTTTTTTTTTTTTAATCCCCAGTTAATTTTTAACCCCAGCCTAGCCGATTAACCTATTATTAACCCGTGCAATACCTATACCAGTTTATAAACTTTTAACAACTGCCGCCTATAGCGATTGGATGCCATCTGTAGGACGAAAGTTTGGGGACCCAATGCTCTACAGATGCATCACTCTGCCGTTGCCAAGCGATGCACCTGTACAGCACTATGGCCGCGACCTGTCATCCTAACGACTGCATCCGATCACCACAGA
Source organism: Hyperolius riggenbachi (assembly GCF_040937935.1). Lineage (NCBI taxonomy): Eukaryota > Metazoa > Chordata > Amphibia > Anura > Hyperoliidae > Hyperolius > Hyperolius riggenbachi. The sequence continues at coordinate 170,933,986 of NC_090651.1, forward strand.
CGCGCAGGCTGAGGATAACGGTCCGCCACTTGCTCAGCTAGTAATAAAATATGGCATATTGGTATGTTTTATAACTGTGGGACCTGTAATGCGAAAATTAGGAAGGGTGAAAAAAAATATTTTCTGCATTTACACAATTTTTCCCCATAAAATGACTAGATTGTATATATCACTAACATGGCATAAGTCATTAAAAAGTTACTGCTGTATCAAAACGACATAGTGGAACGTGAACCAGTTACAGATCTGTACACCCATGATTCACCCTGAATTCATCCGTCATGACGTGCTTTCAAAATGTATGAGGATCGTACATAAGCCACCTGTAACCGTCATTTACCTTTTTTTCTTTTTTAATTTAAGGTAGTTACACAATAACAATTGGAACGATCGTTCATCTGTCATCGTGACAGATGAAATCTTGTAGTGGGTATGAATCTTTACAGTCGTCCCTCCTAGTTATCGTATGTAGGAGAGTCACCATGTCTGACAGGAGGGTTACATGCAAGTTTTTCAGTAATAGCAGTAGTTCCACTAGTCATCCATAGTGCCAGGAGTTCCCTGTAACTGGTGGATTTGAATCACCAAATTTCCTTGACTACAGATTAAAGCAGTGCACATTATGGGCTATGAATGTCCAACCCCCAATCGATCTAGACTAGGGGGTCTCAAACTCGCGTCCCGCGGGCCATTTGCGGCCCTCGATACAATATTTTGTGGCCCTCGCCAGCAAAAGCTTCCTTATAGTTCGCTTCAGTGCTCCCATGTAATCCGCCGCATCCCCGCCACTAAACGAGGGCTGCAGAGCCCCCAAATCGCCCGGGGGGCAATCTGCCGGCATTTCCTGGAAGGGGCAGAGCTTTCAGCTTCAGCTCTGCCCCTCCTGACGTCAATCGCCACCTCTCCCTGCCCCTCTCTGTAAAGGAAGAGTGAGAGGGGAGGGCAGAGGCGGCGATGCGCCGCGATTGTAAAATTCCTTATGCAGCCCAGCCTCATCCTGACTTTGCTCCTGTGGCCCCCAGGTAAATTGAGTTTGAGATCCCTGATCTAGACTTTTCATCCTTGGCGATACTTTCCATAAACCTTTGGTCATTATTGATCAAAATTTGATTGGACATTTTTGGGGAATCAAATCCAGTAGATGAATCTACAGGGAATCAAATGGGACTCTGCCTTATTAAGATAAATAGAGAAATAAGTAATGACCCTTTGTACTTTCCTGCAGTACAATCTCATTAAAAACCTTAATTTAGTGTTTCTCAGTTGTTTTAGCCTCTATTTACTTTGTAAGAATCCAAACTGAATCCAACAAGCCTTTTTGCAAAGATAACAACTTTTAACTTTTACGGACCTGGAAAATAGAAAGGGACTTTCTGCTCAAAGACTAGTATTATATGTACCTATGTTTATCTCATCATGTCACAGGTCACTTCAGGTACGATGTGTGCGCTGTAAGAGTCTTTTTGCAATTTAACATTATTAAAAGTCTTCCCATTTCAATTTGCAGCCATCTAAAAATTTCCAGAATTTCAAAAAACGACATTGCACTTCTTTGTAAACTCAGCAAAAGTGCTCTCTTTAGAGTATGGTTGCCATGAAATCAAGCATAATTTTTGAAGGACTAGATGTATGAGACAGCAGCCTTGGTTTCTGATTTTATACATATGCATTAATCCAATGACTGGCAGTAAACGGTCATCTCAAACAGTCTCTCTTGGAAAGACTGTTTTGTATCCGCATAAAAACAAAGTAAACAAACAATATTTGACATTAATCTTTGCAAAATATACTTCCAAACTGAAATTACTGAGCTTTTCTCAACTAGTCAAATTTCTCTGTAACTGGAACTGGACAGGCAGAGGAACACAACAGTGTACTCTATGTATGCAGGTATTTAAGTTTTAAATTAAATATGAACATACCAACCAGCTTTGGTATTACATGTTTAAAGTCTTCTATTGAGAAAGCATTGTCAACACCGGTTAGTGAAAGTGCTCCATCTACTCCAGATCGAGGTCCATCCCACAGTTCCCGTCCAGAGTCTCTGCGAGGCACATAGAGTGTAGCTGTATGAGATGGCAACGCATGGCCTGGGTGGCTTTGTAAAAGTAGGATACTATCAGGCTCCATGAAGCCACACAAGTAAAGGAAATCATTGTGCTGATGAAAAGGAAAAGGAATGTCACTTGTCATATATTTTGTTGGGTTTCCTAAGATGACAACCGCGTGGTCTGTGAATTGGCTCAGCATTTCTGATTCTTTCCGAATAAGATCCATCAGTTTGTGACGACGAAGGGCATATTCTGTCTGATTCAATCCAGGGGTGACCTCGCCTATAAGAAGAAGAAAAAATGCTGTAACCAATCAAAATAAGGTATTAATGTATAGTGTAACTATAGTAATTTTTACAGTAATTCATTTCAAATTTCATACAGCTTTTTGTGTTATGTGGCCTTCATTAGTAAAGCTGTATGACTCAGCTAGGTTAATGAAAACCCCAGGACTTGTGCAGTGTGACAAAAGGAACTCAAACACCCTTTTCTGAAAGCAATACAAGGTACGTTATTGCCTTCTTACAACATATTGTAATGAACTTGCAGTTATTTTCAAAGCTTGCATTGATGAAGGAAAAACTAATGACAGCTGTATGCACGTTTGAAATACAATATAGTAGGCCTGAACGATTTTAGTTCCTTAAAATGAAATTGCGGGCATGGCATCTTGAGATCATCAAAGCCGCGGGTAACTGGGGGAATGCTCATTGCCTCTTCGCAGCTTCTCTGCACGCGGCAGTGAAACGAGGAAGATCAGGACTGTCTGGAGGAAGGGCTGAAGTAGGGCAAGTAGAGGCGGCAGCGCAGGAAAGGGGGAGAGGGAATATGCCTATACACAGCAAGGGAGGGATCTGCATGTACACACTAAAGGGGGGGGGGGGGGGGATCTGCCTATACACAGTAAGAGGGGGGGGGCTATACACACTAAGAAGGGGGGGGGGGAATCTGCCTATACACACTAAAAAGGGGGGGGGGGAACTGCCTGTACACACTAAGGGGAAATCTGACTATATTCACTAAAGGGGGGATCTGCCTATATACACTTAATGGGGGATCTGGCTATATATACACACTACAGGGGATCTGGATGGCTAACCTGTACTGCGGCACCTATACTGGCTGACCTGTACTGGGGCACCTATAGCTGGCTTACTTGTACTGGGGCACCTATAGCTAGCTAACCTTTACTGGGACACCTATAGCTGGCTAAACTATACTGGGGGCACCTACACTTGGCTACCTATACTGGGGGCACTCATACTCACCATTTGAGTGCTGATCCATCGTTGTGAATTTAAAAAAAAAAATCGTGAATCAAATTGAAATCGCAATTTCTGGCACAAATTTTGCAAAAATGTACATTTTTAGGCTGACCACCGAGGAATGGATTCGGTTATATAAATTACCAGAATAAATGAAAAATTGTAACATTTAAATATATAAACAAGATGCACATCTGTCCTAGAGAAAGGCCCCTTTTACACTAGACGCTGAAAAACTGATGGGTTTTAACTTTTCATAGCAGTGTATTGTGAAAAGGCTTTCAATTAAAAAGTGTATAGTGTGAACTGAGCCATAGGAAAATAAAGACATTACTCTGAAAATCAGTTGTCCTTTCAGTTATAACTGAGCGCAACTAATATAGTGTAAAATGACCCTAAAGATATGACAGGTTTTGGTTTGGGGATTCTCAGGGTTTTATTTATTTGTATTTGTTTTCCAAAACACTAACAGAATGACAGTTGCTTAGTTCACCTACAAAAATACTGTGGAAGAGAGTAGGCAGGCTGGTATCTTTGTGTAAAGAGTGCTTTTGTAAAGAGTAAAGGAAATACTGAGAATTCCCCATGAGAAGATAGACTAGTCTTGTAAACATCCCGCGTATAATAAAAGACTAGAACACAAAATTGTTGAAATTACTACATTTATGAATACACTTAGAAAAAATAGTGAAACTGTACAAATAAGGCACCAGACCATACAGTATGTACATACAGTGGGTTGCAAAAGTATTCGGCCCCCTTGAAGTTTTCCACATTTTGTCATATTACTGCCACAAACATGAATCAATTTTATTGGAATTCCACATGAAAGGCCAACACAAAGTGGTGTACACATGAGAAGTGGAACGAAAATCATACATGATTCCAAACATTTTTTACAAATGAATAACTGCAAAGTGGTGTGTGAATAATTATTCGGCCCCCTTTGATCTGAGTGCAGTCAGTTGCCTATAGACATTGCCTGATGAGTGCTAATGACTAAATAGAGTGCACCTGTGTGTAATCTAATGTCAGTACAAATACAGCTGCTCTGTGAGGGCCTCAGAGGTTGTCTAAAAGAATATTGGGAGCAACAACACCGTGAAGTCCAAAGAACCCACAAGACAGGTCCAAGACAGGTCTGGGATCAAGTTATTGAGGAATTTAAAGCAGGCTTAGGCTACAAAAAGATTTCCTAAGCCTTGAACATCCCAAGGAGCACTGTTCAAGCGATCATTTAGAAATGGAACGAGTATGGCACTACTGTAAACCTACCAAGACAAGGCCATCCACCTAAACTCACAGGCCGAACAAGGAGAGCGCTGATCAGAAATGCAGTCAAGAGGCCCATGGTGACTCTGGACGAGCTGCAGAGATCTACAGCTCAGGTGGTAGACTCTGTCCATAGGACAACTATTAGTCATGCACTGTACAAAGTTGGCCTTTATGGAAGAGTGGCAAGAAGAAAGGCATTGTAAACAGAAAGCATAAGAAGTCCCATTTTCAATTTGCCACAAGCCATGTGGGGGACACAGCAACCATGTGGAAGAAGGTGCTCTGGTCAGATGAGATCAAAATGGAACTTTTTGGCCAAAATGCAAAACGCTATGTGTGGCAGAAAACTAACACTGCACATCACTCTGAACACACCATCCCCACTGTCAAATATGGTGGTGGCAGCATCATGCTCGGGGGGTGCATCTCTTCAGCAGGGACAGGGAAGCTAGTCAGAGTTGATGGGAAAATGGATGGAGCCAAATACAGGGCAAACTTGGAAGAAAACCTCTTGGAGACTGCAAAAGACTTGAGACTGGGGCGGAGGTTCACCTTCCAGCAGGACAACGACCCTAAACATAAAGCCAGGGCAACAATGGAATGGTTTAAAACAAAACATATCTATGTGTTAGAATGGCCCAGCCAAAGTCCAGATCTAAATCCAATCGAGAATCTGTGGCAAGATCTGAAAACTGCTGTTCACAAACGCTGTCCATCTAATCTGACTGAGCTGGAGCTGTTTTACAAAGAAGAATGGGCAAGGATTTCAGTCTCTAGATGTGCAAAGCTGGTAGAGACATACCCTAAAAGACTGGCAGCTGTAATTGCAGCAAAAGGTGGTTCTACAAAGTATTGACTCAGGGGGCCGAATAATTACGCACACCCCACTTTGCAGTTATTTATTTGTAAAAAATGTTTGGAATGATGTATGATTTTCGATCCACTTCTCACATGTACACCACTTTGTATTGCTCTTTCACGTGGAATTCCAATAAAATTGATGCAGGTTTGTGGCAGTAATGCAACAAAATGTGGAAAACTTCAAGGGGGCCGAATACTTTTGCAACCCACTGTATATACCTAATACACCTCCCGCGTATAGTATACTTTGAATGAGGAATGGCATAGTGGGTGACACCAGGGAGAGAATGGCCAAAATCCAGGCAGAGGTCGGTGCAGGCAGCATATTAAGTGATAAAGATGCTAATCCTGCATTCAAAACTTTTTCTGCTGTTATGATTTGGAGTTATCACATACTGTACTTAACCACTTGCCGACCGCCCACAACCGATGGGCGGCGGCAAGGGCTGGGCCCAAAGTACCGCAATACGCCCATCGGCGGGCGTAGTTATGTGGCGATCGCGTCATTCGTGACACGACCAGCCGTCAGCGACAGGCTCCGCCCCCTCACGCTGTAACTCGACGGCCGTTCAGAAGCGCCGGCGGGTTACTAGCTACCGGATCGCCGCTACAAAGTGTATAATACACTTTGTAATGTATACAAAGCATATTATACAGGCCGACTCCGGCCCTGGTGGCCCCAGTGATCGAGGGACCACCAGGGCAGGCTGCAGTCACGCAGGTAAGCACCCAAGCACACTGATCTGCCCCCCCTACCCTCTGATCGCCCACAGCACCCCTCAGACCCGCCCCCTGCCCACCCCTCAGACCCGTTTGCACCCAATCACCACCCTAATCACCCATCAATCACTCCCTGTCACTATCTGTCAGCGCTGTTTTTTTAGTTAGTCCCTAAACTGCGCCCTGGGGGCTCCTGATCACCCCCCCACACTCTCAGATCCTCCCCAGACCACCCCCCCCGTGTACTGTATACATCTATCCTCCCCTGTAATCACCTGTCATTCACCCGTCAATCACCACCTGTCACTGCCACCCCTATCTGCCTCTAGGGCACCCAATCACCCGCCCACACCCTCAGAACAACCTCAGACCCCCCAGACCTCCACCCCCCCTGTGTACTGTATACATCTATTCTCCCCTGTAATCACCTGTCAATCACCCTGTCACCACCTGTCATTGCCTCCCATCAGATCAGACCCTAACCTGCCTCTTACGGGCATCTGATCACCCTCCCACACCATCAGATTGCACGCAGACCTACCCTCAGATCACCTCCAAAGTGCATTGTTTACATATGTTCTGCCATCTAATCACCCACTGATCACCCATAAATCACCCATCAATCACCCCCTGTCACCACCTGTCACTGCTACCCATCAGATTAGACCCCTATCTGCCCCTAGGGCACCCAATCACCCGCCCACACCCTCAGAATGCCCTCAGACCCCAGCGCTGATCACCTCGCCAGTGCATTGCTTGCATCTATTCCCCCCTCTAATCACACCTTGAGACACCCATCAATCACCTTCTGTCACCCCCTAGCACACTTACCCATCAGATCAGGCCCTAATTTGCCCCGTGTGGGCTCCTGATCACTCGGCCAAACCCTCAGATCCCCCTCAGAACCATTCTGTGTTGTTTTACCTTGACAAAGGGGACCCCACGGGGCCCCGAAACGAGTCGTTGGCTAATGGAGTGGATTTGTGTCACATTGGTTGAATAAACCTTCATCTTGGATGGATTGAGTGTGCGGACCTTTTTGATTTTTTTGACTACAGTTCACATGGTCCGGCACCTCCACAGTGGTGTGCGATTCTCCCATTGATCTTCTTGAATACTCACGGTTTTGGGCCCCTAAAATGCCAGGGCAGTATAGGAACCCCACAAGTGACCCCCATTTTAGAAAAGAGACACCCCAAGGTATTCTGTTAGGTGTATGACAAGTTCATAGAAGATTTTATTTTTTGTCAAAAGTTAGCGGGAATTGATTTTTATTGTTTTTATTCACAAGGTGTCATTTTCCACTAACGTGACAAAAAATAAAATCTTCTATGAACCCACCATACACCTAACGGAATACCTTGGGGTGTCTTCTTTCTAAAATGGGGTCACTTGTGGGGTTCCTATACTGCCCTGGCATTTTAGCGGCCCTAAACCGTGAGGAGTAGTCTAGAAAACAATTGCCTCAAAATGACCTGTGAATAGGACGTTGGGCCCCTTAGCGCACCTAGGCTGCAAAAAAGCGTCACACATGTGGTATCGCCGTACTCAGGAGAAGTAGTATAATGTGTTTTGGGGTGTATTTTTACACATACTCATGCTGGGTGGGAGAAATCTCTCTGTAAATGGACAAATGTGTGTAAAAAAATAAAAAAATTGTCATTTACAGAGATATTTCTCCCACCCAGCATGGGTATATGTAAAAATACACCCGAAAACACATTATACTACTTCTCCCGAGTACGGCGGTACCACGTGTGGCACTTTTTTGCACCCTAAGTGCGCTAAGGGGCCCAAAGTCCAATGAGTACCTTTAGGATTTCACAGGTCATTTTGCGACATTTGGTTTCAAGACTACTCTTCACGGTTTAGGGCCCCTAAAATGCCAGGGCAGTATAGGAACCTCACAAATGACCCAATTTTAGAAAGAAGACACCCAAAGGTATTCCGTTAGGAGTATGGTGAGTTCATAGAAGATTTTATTTTTTGTCAAAAGTTAGCGGAAAATGACACTTTGTGAAAAAAACAATAAAAATCAATGGGCTTGATTCACAAAGCGGTGCTAACCTACTTAGCACGTGTAAAGTCTTTAGACGCGCTAACCAGGGTGCTAAGTAGGTTAGCACCGGATTTCTCAATCAGATCGTGCGCTATCTTTGCGCGCGTAAAGTTTTACGCGCGCTAAGTCCCATAGGCTTTAATGGGCACTTTGCACGGTGCGCCCTGTGCTCTGTGCAGTACGCGCATAAAGTTTTGCGCGCGTAAAGTTTTATGCGCGAAAAGCTTGTTTAGACGTGCTAAGGGGGTTTTCACAGGCGTGCTAACAGTCAGCACCGCTTTGTGAATCAAGCCCAATTTCCGCTAACTTGTGACAAAAAAAATAAAATCTTCTATGAACTCACTATACACCTAACGGAATACTTTGGGGTGTCTTCTTTCTAAAATGGGGTTATTTGTGGGGTTCCTATACTGCCCTGGCAATTTAGGGGCCCTAAACCGTGAGGAGTAGTCTTGAAACCAAATGCCTCAAAATGACCTGTGAAATCCTAAAGGTACTCATTGGACTTTGGGCCCCTTAGCACAGTTAGGCTGCAAAAAAGTGCCACACATGTGGTATCGCCGTACTCAGGAGAAGTAGTATAATGTGTTTTGCGGCGTATTTTTACACATACCCATGCTGAGTGGGAGAAAGATCTCTGTAAATGGACAATTGTGTGTGGAAAAAAAAAAAAAAAAAAATGTCATTTACAGAGATATTTCTCCCACCCAGCATGGGTACGTGTAAAAATACACCCCAAAATACATTATACTACTTCTGAGTACGGCAATACCACGTGTGGCACTTTTTTGCAGCCTAACTGCGCTAAGGGGCCCAAAGTCCAATGAGCACCTTTAGGCTTTACAGGGTTGCTTACAATTAGGCACCCCCAAAATGCCAGGACAGTAAACACACCCCACAAATGACCCCATTTTGGAAAGTAGACACTTCAAGGTATTCAGAGAGGAGCATAGTGAGTCCGTGGCAGATTTTTTTTTTTGTCACAAAGTGTCATTTTCCACTAACTTGTGACAAAAAATAAAATCTTCTATGAACTCACCATGCCTCTCAGTGAATACTTTGGGATGTCTTCTTTCCAAAATGGGGTCATTTGGGGTGTATTTATACTATCCTGGAATTTTAGCACCTCATGAAACATGACAGGTGCTCAGAAAAGTCAGAGATGCTTCAAAATGGGAAAATTCACTTTTGGCACCATAGTTTGTAAACGCTATAACTTTTACCCAAATCAATAAATATACACTGAATGTTTTTTTTTTTTTTTTTTTTATCAAAGACATGTTGCACAATAAATTTGGACAAAATGTATACAGAGATTTTACTTTATTTGAAAAATGTCAGCACAGAAATTAAAAAAAAAATCATTTTGTTGGACAAAATTTATGTCTTTTTTGATGAATATAATAAAAACTAAAACTCGCAGCAGCAATCAAATAGCACCACAAGAAAAGGAGGTAAAATTAATTTAGATAGTAGGTTGTATGACCGAGCAATAAACCGTGAAAGCTGCAGTGGTCTAAATGGAGAAAAAGGCTCTGGTCCTTAAAGGGAGCCAGAGACGCCAGAAAACAGATTTTATACATACCTGGGGCTTCCTCCAGCCCCATACGCACGGATCGCTCCCACGCCGCCATCCTCCGCTGCCTGTATGCGCCGGTACCGGGTCCCGTAGTTTCGGCAAATCGGCATGAGCACGCAGCCAATTGTCCGCATCACAGGGGCTCTCAGCATACCCTTACGCGTGCGGCTCCATACTGCGCAGCCGCATGCGTAAGGGTATGGAGGGAGCCCCTGTGCATGCGGACAATTATCCGCGTCCGCCGGAAGTGACGGGACCCAGTACCGCCGATACAGGAAGCGGAGGATGGCGGCGTGGGAGCGATCCAGGCTTATGGGGCTGGAAGAAGCCCCAGGTATGGAAGTAAAGAGAAATCTTTATTCTTTTTTCAATTCTTGGCGTCTCTGGTTCCCTTTAAGGGGCGAAAAGACTGTGGTCCTTAAGTGGTTTAGGAGCACTGGCCAATTAGTAGTCAGTGCCAAACAGTTGCATGCTGGGGGTTCTTTTTATCTATAATATATTCCTCCTCTTCCATTTATTTCCCTACCCTGCTTGGGTTTACATGCAAGGCTGAGGTGACTCAGCGATTGGAGGAGAAAAGAAAAAAAAAGTAAAGGGCAGAAATGACATCAGGATTTAGCCTAAACTGTGGGCAAAAGACATGGCCCCCACCAGCAGGGCTGTGGAGTCGGAGTCGTGGAGTCGGAGAATTTTGGGTGCCTGGAGTCGGAGTCGGGAAAAAATGCACCGACTCCGACTCCTAATGAATTTGTAACTGTAATTAAAATAGAAAATATGATAAAATGTTCTATTTCTCAGATAATAGTCATTAAAAATAATGTATATATACAGTATATATACAGTAATAGCTGTGCTTAGTCCACAAAAATGAAATAAACCAATCAAAATTAGTTACTTGTGCTGCTTCAATAAAGCAGTCCCCGTATTTTTAAGGTCAGATATACATATCTGATTGTGACTGTATATATGATGTGTACACAGGAATCTCTTATATATACTAAATAACATCTATGCTGTAAGAATAAAGCCTGATGTGTAGCTGTGTCACTGATAGAGATGGTCAATGAGATGGAAATAATTCAGCATTGATGCTGGTTTATGCAAATGTATGCACTCCCTTTGCTGATGAAATCAAATAATTTGATATGTTGTTAAAATTTGGTTTAGTGACTGCAAATTAAAGGGTACCTGAGACGGATGAAAAGTAAAGTTTTATACATACCTGGGGCTTCCTCCAGCCCCCTTCAGGCTAATCAGTCCCTCGCTGTCCTCCATCACCCGGATCTTCTGCTATGAGTCCTGGTAATTCAGCCAGTCAGCGCTGTCCGGCTGCATGCCGCTCCCACAGCCAGGAACATTCTGCACCTGCGCAATAGTGCTGCACAGGTGTAGTATGCTCCTGGCGGCGGAGTGTGTGCATGCGCACTACGCCCGACTGGCTCAAGTACCTGGACTCATAGCAGAAGATCCAGGTGGTGGAGGAGGACAACGAGGACTGGATTATCCTGAAGGCGGCTGGAGGAAGCCCCAGGTATGTATAAAACTTTAATTTCATCAGTCTCAGGTTTACTTTGTTACACAGTAGTACTATACTCTACATATGCACTCCCCACAGAGCTGCAGGGAATCCACTGAGAATGCTGTGCACTTTGAACACAGAGGTGTTGTCTGTCACCCATAAACCTTGTTCAGATTGTGCATGAAGAATGTGTAATAGAGGAAGAATCTCATCATTCCACCTGCACATCATTCTTACATGTACCCACACTTACATTGCCTAGGGCCTGATAGATGTTCTTTGTTCCGGTTTGTACCTTTTACAAGTACTCTTACCAAGGACTAGTTTTAGTCTAAAGGGAATAAATATAGTAGTCTACATATCCTTCTCACTTCAGTTGTCTTGTAAAATTCCTAAGCGTTGGCAGTTAAGAGACGAATTTCACGTTACATACTTTTAATCAACAAAATTGTAATATGCAAATTAGAGGAGTCGGAGTCGGAGGAATCCTAAACTGAGGAGTCGGAGTCGGTGGATTTTTGGACCGACTCCACAGCCCTGCCCACCAGGAACAGAATTCTCTTCATTTACTATACAAAATTCACTGAAATCAAAATGTGGACAGTACAATACATGTGTTATGTAAGTAGATCAAGTATTTATCTACTTTTTTTTTTTTTCCTGGCATAGTATGGCTAATCCTACTGCTTTAACCCTGATGACATCACGCTGCTCCGCACCGCCGCTGAGATCCAGGCAGCAGAGTGGAGAAGGGAATCCCTGTGGCCTGAAGGTGAGCCCTGGAGTCCCGCTGGGCAGCATGGATCGCGCGCGGGACACAGGTAAGCAGGAGCTGCTATTTTAGCTAGCCCGAGCATTTATTCACAGATCATGAATCCGGGCTGAATCCTCAGAAAGTAAAAAAGCTAGCATCAGTATAAATGACCACACACTTAGTTTACTATGGTCTCACCCCATAATACGAAGATACTCCTCGGAGCACTGATATCCATACCAGCAAGCCCAGATTTTTGTCATTTTGTCTGCCTCATCAATAGCAGTCGGTACCAACTCTTCCAGATCTCTCAGCATTGGGAATCTCTGAAACCATTGTTTAACCGAGGGCACTGAGGTAGTGTTCCAAAACCAGGGGATCAAAGCTCTAGCAGCAGAGATCATATGTGGCAATATGGTTTTCTTGTAAGCCTCTGGAGACAGCTCAAAGTCATGCAACAGGTACGTGTCAGGTGAAAATATCACAGGAAGAGCGGAAACAGCTTTAATGATTCTATGGACTTCAGTCCAATATCGTTGTAGCAGGAGACAACTCCAATCAATGTGCAGAAGAGTTTATATGTATGTTT
>NC_090651.1:170959157-171038507 GCF_040937935.1 Hyperolius riggenbachi
AGCTCAGAAGTGGATGAGATTTTGTAGATATCCATCTGCTCAAGCAGAATGTACAAGCTATAAAAAAAAATAAAAAAAAAATATACAAAATGTAAGTTTTTCCTATACACAGAAAATATTACACAAAACAGTAATTGTATCCATGTACAGATTTCCTATAGCTTATTGAATACAACTGACAGAAAGAATCAGAAGTGTATTTATAGCCCTCATATAAATTAACTCTGTGCTCTATTCATCACAACCATAATAAATTGGTGGCACACAGACGGATTCTCCCCCCCATACATAAAGAATGAGTAATCACTCGTAAATACTCGTAACAACCTCCAGTGAGCATCACTGCTCATTTCCCCTGCTGCATGGCCTGGTACTCTGGCCAAGTCGTGCTTTGTCACGTATGCCCGGCCAGTGGCGCACACAGCATGTGTGACACAGTATTGGGCCATCCGGCGGGAGAGAGGAGGGGCCCGGAGAGACGGCATGACACAAAGCGGCTTCATGGGAGATGGAGGAGGCCCCAGGTAAGGATAAAACCTGAGACGACTTTCATCTCAGGCTTCCTTTAAATGACGTCTAGGTTTGATAGATCGTCTGCACATGATTCAAATGAAGTTTAATTGGCGCAGGTATGCAGTGGGGATAGAAAGAAAGGGTTCTTTATCCAAAAATTTGCCGTCCGCCCTGCATTCCAAAGAGCTTGCACGTGTCTAATTGGTCGCGTTGCAAGCCTCACACCAGCGCACTTCCTCCAAGCCGGAAGGAGGAAATGCGCCGGTGTGAGGCTTGGAACACAGCCGATAGGACACGTGCACGCTCTTTGGAACACAGGGTGGACGGTGGATTTATGGGTAAAGAACCCCTTCTATCCCCACCGCACACCTGCGCCAATTAAACTTCATTTGAATCACGAGTAATCACTTATGATTACTCGTAACAGCCTTTGGTGAGCATCACTGGACAGGAGCGCCCCGAGGAGATGGCGAGGGACCCAGCGAACTCAAGGGGGCTGGAGGAAGTCCCAGGTAATATAAAATCTGAGACGATTTTAAGAATAGCTAAGACATATAGCACTTTTATTTAAATGTTATGCATAGTTATCCTACTGGGAGTTTGGAGGATATACTGTAGTTATTCGATGGTGACGTAGAACATACAGTTGTGCTTATAAGTTTACATACCCTAGCAGATTGTAGGATTTCTTAACTATTTTTCAGAGAATATGAATGATAGCTTTTTTTTCACTCATGGTTATTGGTTGGCTGAAGCCATTTATTGCCAAACATCAGTGTTTACTCTTTTTTTTTTTTTTTTTCCCCAAAGAAATTTTCATTGGATTTTCAAAACGAAAAAAGCATTGTACAGAAATATATCATGTAGATGCGTTATAAGTACATTATAACATGTTACTATATTGAGCACTAATTGGGTCAATGTATGGGTATGTAGAATAGAACTTTTTATTTAGAAAACAAACAAACAAACATATAAAGTACATTGAAAGATGTAAACCACTTTTGCACTCAATTTCCATGGCCTCTAGGACTGAGTGCATATATCCTTCACCACCTACATAGAAAGAGAGCACCACAGCAAAGTACAATTTCCTCTGTGTAGTCTTCGTATTGACAAATGTAAAAGCCACTCCTGTAAGTAATAATTCTACAACCTGCTCATCAGGTGCGTAACTAGAAATCACGGGGCCCCCCTGTGAAAATTTGGATGGGGCCCCCTCTGCCAACCTCCCCCCTCCCCCGACGCAGTCATTAGAACAATTGTGCAGAGAATAGAAAGCTTTTTCTCTCTGTGCCCAGACTCCTCAAGCATCACTACAGTACACAGCTCTTGAGGAGGGGTAGCGGTGAAGGAAGGAGAGCAGCACTGTACACAAGACCATGCTGAACATTGAATAGGGACTGCCTAAAAATCTTTGTCTACAAAACTTTCCATGATTCCTTATCAGTGGCTGATCAGATGCAGTCATTAGAAAAACTGTGCATAGAGCAGAAAGTTTTTTCCCTCCTTGTCCTTAGTTGTCAGTCTTTCAGGACAGGGCCCCCTGAGGCTTCTGGGCCCCCCTGCGACTGCATCCCTTGCAGGGTCTATTGTTACGCCCATGCTGCTCATTTAGTCATGGCTGAAATTGTTGGTACCCCAGACATTTTTCCAGAAAATCAAGTATTTCTCACAGAAAAGTATTGTGGTAATTACTTTCTGCTATACGCTTGTTTATTCCCTTTGTGTGTAGTGGAACAAAACAAAAAAAGGAGGAGAAAAGCAAATTGGACATAATGGCCTCAATTCACTAAGATTATCTCCTGTCTTTAATAACATTTCTAGAGTTATCACCATGGCGATGAGGCATGTCGTGATCAGGAAACATTTTACCTCAGGCAAACCTAAAGTTAACTCTTCTGTCTTTAAGTTAACTCTTCAATCCTTAAAATAACTCCAGATTCTAAAGTTAAAGACAGGCTGTTAATTAACTGCGTGTGAAAATAACTACAGAGGAGGTAACTTAAGTAATGAAGAGATAAGATAACTCTCTCACTGTGTGGTGGCAAGTTATCTCTTGCCTTATTATCTCTAGCATGATCTTAGTGAATTGAGGCCCATGTCACACAAGACTCCAAAAATGGGTTGGACAAAATTATTGGCACCCTTTCAAAATAGTGGAGCAATATAATTGTTTCAAACAGGGCTGTGGAGTCGAGAAGTCGGAGTGATTTTGGGTACCTGGAGTCAGAGTCTGTGGTTTCATAAACTGAGGAGTCAGAGTCAGATGATTTTTGTACCAAATCCACAACCCTGGTTTCAAGCATGTGATCCTCCTTTACACTCACCTGGGGCAAGTAGTAGGTGTGGGCAATTTAAAAATCACACCCGAAAGCAGACAAAAAGAAGAGAAGTTCACTTAGCCTTTGCATTGTGTATCTGTGTGTGCCACATTAACTTCTTAGGGACAGACGCAGTACAAATCTACATCGGGCGGGTGGCGCTGCAGTTCTGACCGGACGTAAACTCTACGTCCCATTCACCGCGCGCCCCCGCCGCAATGTGCTGCCCTGCCGCCTCTATGACAGCAGAGCACTGTGAGCCGGGCAGGAGCAGTTATCATTGGCTCCTGGCCCTGTCATTAATGTAAGCCAATCCCATTGGCTTACATTGAGTGACAGGGTCAGGAGCCAATGAAAGCGGCTCCTGACCGGCGCACAGCGCTCTGCTGTCATAGAGATGGCAGAGAGAGCAGGCTGTGGCGGGGACAGAGTGGCGTGACCGGCGGTAGCGACGGATTATTGCGGAGATTCGTCGGAATGCGGCGTTTTAGCGTACCAGCAGCCTCTGGTCCTCAAGGGGGCAGAGGCTGCTGGTACCGAAGTAGTTAAGCATAGGCAACAAAAAGAGGAGACTGGAACTGTCTGAGGACTTGAGAACCAAAATTGTGGAAAAATATCAACAATCTCAAGGTTACAAGTCCATCTCCAGAGATGGACTTGTAACCCAAAGGGAATAAATATGTATATAGCAAAACGTGTTACTGCAATATTTTTTTGTGAGAAAAATACTTGATTTTCTGGAAAAATTTCTGGGGTGCCAACAATTTCGGCCATGACTGTATGCTACATTTGGGCATACCCCGCACCTGGACAGTGAGATTATTATTAAAAAGAATAGTGCTTTCTAGTGTAATGCTGTTGTTTAATAGCAATTCTTGTGTTGGGGTAAATCTGGATTGAGGGATAGCAGACCCTATTCTTCAGGGATCATTCCAACGTGAGATTATGGGAGACTAACCTCTTTAGATGTTCCATCTGAAGGGATTTAGTGGAATTCCAAGAAGACACAATCAGGAATCTGGCAGTTAAAAGTGTATGGCAGATCAAAGGGTGATATGCTCTTTCAATTTTATCTAGACCTATTAATAGTAAAACTAATCGTGGGTTCAATATGAATCTAAAAGCAGCATCTGCAGATATTAGTTCTATTCCATACCAAAAATTTGCTAATGGTGTACATTCCCATGTCCTATATAAAAAAAAGTCCCTTTTTAACTATTCCAATTCCAACATGTTGGAGGGGTTAGGGCAGACTATGAGGCTATTTTTTCTGGGAGTTTACCATCGGCTGAAGATTTTTTTATGTTGTTCCCAGCGTGTGTTACATTTATAAAGAGCTATAATGATTTTATAAGCTTTCAATGAATCAGAGGTTGATAAAGGAATTTTTAAATCTGTTGCTCATCCCTGTTCACATCATCTCAGCACCTCCTGGTTAGACCTCGTTCACATTGGGTGCATTCAGAAACGTATTTACGCGCATAAAAAGAAACACATGCGTTTATACGCATTTCATAACGCATTTCAGTGCATTGCGGTACGCTTTTAAGTGGACCCATGCATTTTACAAGAGTTTAAATGCACTTAAACACGTTAATACCCTCCCTGCACTGTATACTAGACCCTTGCTTGACACATTTTTGCAAGTCACAGGAAAAAAAAAAGGTTATGAAAATTAATTTGATCACTTTTTGCACAGAAATCCTGGGGAAATTGAATGCCAGAGAGGTTAAGTGGTAGAACGAAGGATCATCTACTCCACATTTGGGATACGTCCTGCTCGTTGCAGAATTGTATTTGATCACTCCGTTGGGGGTTATGTATGCCTGGTGCAGAATGCACAGTTGTGTGGCACGGTCCCTGACATTTAGGGACACTGTACCGCCTCAAGAGCTACTTCTCAGTCTTCAGTATCTATGGTTAGGCCTACTGCTTCCCAATTTGCTTTAGGGCATAGCGTCTGGTTGTAGGCTGAACTGGAGATTATTTCCTTATATAGATGTTTCCCTGGCCCATCTTGTATTAGTTCTAAGTGTGGGCATGGCACAAGTTCAACAAAGGCACTTTTATATTGACTATGGAAGGCATGGGCTAGTTGAGGGTAATAAAAATAATGGGGGGAAAGTGCAGGGTGCCGTTCCACCAGTTTGGAAAAGGGGATGAGCTTAAATTATTCCACAATGTGGCCGAAAAATACAATACCATTACCCTGCCACAAGTGGGTATCCGGGATGTGAATTCTGAAAGGTGGGGATTACACCATAGAGGGGTGTGTAAATCAAACCTAGAAGCTTTGTAAAGACATCTCACATGCTTCCACACTGTCAGGGCTTGTGAAAGAATAATGTTGGTTAATTTAAAGGCCAGGATTGCTTCTCTGAGCAGGTCCAGGGCAACATTATCCTTGGAAATACTGTTGCTATAACCAAGCGCTTCAGGATTATATAGCCCACCTGTAGAGAACCAGGAAGTGATATGTTGCAGCGGAGCTGCAAAGTTGTAAGGCCCAGTGCACACCGAGCGGTTTTAGCAGCGATCCGCCAACCGCATCCGCCTGTGAAAAACGCTTGGCTGATGTATTTCAATGAGATGGTGCACGCCAGCGGTTTGAGGTTTTTAGCAAACCGCAAACGTGCCTCCTGCTGCACGTTTGCGGTTTCCAGAAGAGTTTCTGCCTCATTGTAAAGTATAGTAAAAACACAAACCGTTCTGAAATAAGGTACATCAGAGCGGTTTTCCAGGCGTTTTTGTTACAGAAGCTGTACAGTAACAGCTTTTACTGTAACAATATTAGTAATCTGCTACACAAAAACGCTCCCAAAAATGCTAGGCATGTTATAAAACGTCTCTAAACCTGCCTAGAATCGCTCTGAAATCTGCTCCAAAAACTGCTAGCGTTTTGAGGATCTGCTAGCGGTTTTGGTGTGCACTGGGCCTAATTCTATACAGACGGTAAGAGCTAGCCCTCCCATCAGTGCATTTTCTAGGTTACATTTCTCCCAGGGCGAGTGTCAAAAAATACACCCCCCCCCCCTCGTCCGCCAGGTTCGAAACCCAACCAGGGCACTATTTCTATGTTCTCCCTGTGTCTGTGTGGGTTTCCTCTGGGCACTCCAGTTTCCACCAATATCCTACAATTGGCCCTAGACTACAATACAAACACTTCACTAAATGCACAGACATAACTATGGCAGGGATTAGATTGTGAGCACCTCTGAGAACAGTCAGTGACATGACTGTGTAATGTGCTGCAGAAGATGTCAGTGCTATATAAATAAATAATAATAATATGGTAGGACATTTGTGAC
Organism: Hyperolius riggenbachi; assembly: GCF_040937935.1. Taxonomy (NCBI): domain Eukaryota; kingdom Metazoa; phylum Chordata; class Amphibia; order Anura; family Hyperoliidae; genus Hyperolius; species Hyperolius riggenbachi. Next base: position 170,965,303 of record NC_090651.1, read on the forward strand.
TATGACTATGGCAGAATTAGATTGTGAGCACCTCCGAGAACAGTCAGTGACATGACTCTGTAATGTGCTGCAGAAGATGTCATTGCTATATCAATACATATTAATATGGCAGGGATTAGATTGTGAGCTCCTCTGAGGACAGTCAGTGACATGGCTATGTACTCTGTAATGTGCTGCAGAAGATGTCAGTGCTATATAAATACAGAATAATAATATGGTAGGACATTAGACTATGCCTATGGTAGGATTAGATTGTGAGCTCCTCTGAGGACGGTCAGTGACATGGCGCTGTACTCAGAAGATGTCAGTGCTATATAAATACATAATAATAATAATAATAATAATATGGTAGGACATTAGACTAGGACTGTGTTAGGGAGTGTAAGCTCCTCTGAGGACAGTCAGTGACATGATTATGTACTCTGTAATGTGCTGCAGAACATGTCATTGCTATATAAATACATATTAATATGGTAAGACATTAGACTATGACTATGGTAGGATTAGATTGTGAGCTCCTAAGGACAGTCAGTGACAGGACTATGTACTCTGTAAAGTGTTGCAGAATGTATTAGTGCTTTATAAATACATTATAAATAAACAGGGCATACTATGGAGAGGGCGGACAGGGCACACTACGGAGAGGGTGGACAGGGCACACTACGGAGAGGGCGGACAGTACGGAGAGGGAGAACAGGGCACACTACGGAGAGGGCGGACAGTACGGAGAGGGCGGACAGGGCACACTACGGAGAGGGTGGGGACAGGGCACACTACGGAAAGGGAGGACAGAGCACACTACGGAAAGGGAGGACAGAGCACACTACGGAGAGGGAGGACAGAGCACACTACGGAGAGGGAGGACAGAGCACACTACGGAGAGGGCAGACAGTACGGAGAGAGAGGACAGAGCACACTATGGAGAGAGCGAACGGCACACTATGGAGAGGGCGGACAGGGCACACTACGGAGAGAGAGGACAGAGCACACTACGGAGAGGGCGGACAGGGCACACTACGGAGAGGGCCGACAGGGCACACTACGGAGAGGGCGGACAGTACGGAGAGGGCGGACAGGGCACACTACGGAGAGGGGGCGGACAGGGCACACTACGGAGAGGGCGGACAGGGCACACTACGGAGAGGGCGGACAGGGCACACTACGGAGAGGGCGGACAGGGCACACTACGGAGAGGGTGGACAGGGCACACTATGGAGAAGGCAGACAGTACGGAGAGGGTGGACAGGGCACACTACGGAGAGGGCAGACAGGGCACACTACGGAGAGGGCGGACAGGGCACACTACGGATAAGGCGGGCAGGGCACACTACGTAGAGGGCGGACAGAGTAGGTGATGGGAAAGGGTGAGCAGAAAAAGAGAAAGGACTATAGCCATATGAAATTATATAAAGTACATGTAAGTATTGTAATACACAATCATATGCAGCTAAGTAAGCTTGCTGGTTAGTCTGTACCCATGCAGCTCAGTACTAAACTTAAATATACACACATTTTATCCCCATATATATCTATCTGAATGCAATAATATAATTGAGCTACTTCCCTCCTATTTACTCATTGTGAAAAACAATCAAAGCCTGCATCCCCCACTCACTGTGTCCATTTATTACCATCTTTATCTATTCAGGGACTTGATCACAGGAAGTGCAGAGTACGGAGGATCGTACTGCTAGACTGTCAGCCAGGCAATCACAGTGCCTGGCATTCCAGCAGAGAACATGCTGTCTGCAAAGTCTTTTGTGCTTCATTTGATGCTGTACAAAACCATTTCCTGTGTGCAGCACTTTCAGATACTATTGGCAGCCAAAATGATCAAGATTCCATGCTTACTGTTTACAACTGGATGCTTGTACACATGTATTTTGCATTAGCCTTATATGCCCCCTCTCCCCTGATGTGCGGAGCTGCAGCTAACATGCACTATTGTAGTAACTTGTTGGTGCTGCTGGCTTACTTCTTTGTCCTCCGGAGTACTCAGCTCACTTCTGCTCTGCTCTCTGAGGGGAGGGGCGGAGCTAGAGAACAGCTGACTGACACGGAAAAGAGGAAGAGATAGATAGGCTGCAGTGAGAGACAAGTGTGTGATATGAGCAGGGAGCCTGCACTGCGCGTCACTGGTTCAAGGCTCCCTCTAGCAGTCAGTGTCCTCCATCCTGCGCCCTCCTTCTTTCTTCTGCCAGCCTGCGCTCAGTGCGGTTGCACTGCCCGCACGGTGGTAGAAACGGCTATGCCTCCCATACCATTGCTTAACCATAACTCTCTTACAGTTCCATATAAAGGATATTATTTCTGTTCTCCTGTGTCTGAAAAAGGAGAGGGGGACATAAGCCGCTGATTGCTGGAGTACGTATAGGAGGTTAGGGAGCAGTATCATTTTAACAAAATTCACTCACCAGGGAATAGAGCAGAGGTGAAAGCGGGCACCCCTATCTGGTGCCATGACCAAGAGAAAGTAAAAAGTTCTGGGGTAGTTAGCCCCTCAAGGTGCGATCTGGCCACCCGACAATCACTCGGCTGCTCCCATGTTAATCACTAGAGGAATATGTAAAAAAGAGAGGAGCGCTCTGAGATTTCCAGCAATGATAGATCAATTAACACTAGGAAAGGTCTCACCTAGTATTAGTGTGGCCGGTACAGCGTACTCAGCCGCGATTCGCATGCGTCCCTCTTAGGCAGCCGGGGACCGGGCTCTCCGTGGCAGCAAGGCAGAGACAGGGCGGAGGCGACGTCACCAGCTCCAGACCTCCTTGCGATGGTAGTGAGGACGTCTGTTCAAACACACGCTGGAGGGCGTGGTGAGCAGCGTCCAATTGTCCGTGAATGGTGAAAATAGAGGCAGGGGAATAGACTGGCCACAGTGTTACAATATGGCACAAAATACATATGGGACTATAAAATAAAGGTTTATTAAAATGACAACGCGTTTCCCGGAGGAACATCCTCCGCTTTCTCAAGTCTTACATTTACAATTGACAAACACAATCCTTTATACAGCATATGCAAGGATACAGAGGCGCCAGTAGGATAAAACAAGATAAAAGGTTTAAAACGGTTTAGGTGGCGGTGGTGGACCGTCCACACACAAACAGACAAAAATCGCTGTTGATTGTAGAAAAAAATCACAATTTATTCACATACTCCTACATAAAAGTGCAACGCGTTTCACGGGCAAACATCCCGCTTCATCAGGCAATAAACGAACGGAGTATCTCACTGCAAAATGACAGAGATGTAAAGCATGTCAGGGAGCTGTATACAGACGTAGAAACTGTCAAAGAAAAACATCTCTTTTCTTGTTGGTGCAACAAGAAAAGAGATGTTTTTCTTTGACAGTTTCTACGTCTGTATACAGCTCCCTGACATGCTTTACATCTCTGTCATTTTGCAGTGAGATACTCCGTTCGTTTATTGCCTGATGAAGCGGGATGTTTGCCCGTGAAACGCGTTGCACTTTTATGTAGGAGTATGTGAATAAATTGTGATTTTTTTCTACAATCAACAGCGATTTTTGTCTGTTTGTGTGTGGACGGTCCACCACCGCCACCTAAACCGTTTTAAACCTTTTATCTTGTTTTATCCTACTGGCGCCTCTGTATCCTTGCATATTAAGTTGTCCACCCCTGGTGGAAGGGTGATATACCCTCTTTTCCTATCTACAGAGAGCGACATCTTAGTCCTGAGTGGGGTCAGGCTTAATCTCCCCACCTGCGTATACAGTGGTTGCCTTAGAGCAACCCAGGTTTGTAAGTATAAAACTTACTTTTAACATTTTTCTCTATTTATACAACATACTACACTATATTGGGCTCTCGGTCTCCCTTTTCTCATCTTTATACAGCATACATCCTACATGATAGCCAATCAGCTTAGCCTGGGAAATGACCTCAAGGGATCCTAATGATCCTAATAGATCCGAAACTACCTTAGTACCCTTAGTAGAAAGGAAAGGAAAGTCTATTAGTTACTATGCATGCACTAAGATAGTAAGGCAGGTAATCAGTCACCCAGTGCATAGTGGAGGAAATCTAGCAAGGACCAGAAGTAAAACATAAAAGTTCCCACTGCAGTTTGAACTCCCACATTCTCCAAAGTATAACGTGACAATACAGAGCCATCAAAAACCCCTAATAAGGACTCATGGGTTCGAACTAGGACCCAAAGGGACAATTATCAATTTATAACCTACATACACACATCAAGGTGCGCATGTACAGTTAACCTATATGAACATACATATGAGTCTGGGGGCCCGGTTCACAAAAGAGCGCCCACCCCCAGCGCGGCCGTCCCCGCGCGAATCCCCGGCGTCCCCGCGCGAATCTCCGCGCCCGCGCGCAGACGCCCCGCGCGAAACAGCCACCGCCCCCGCGCGCAAACGCGAACCCCCGTGCGAAAGCGACAACGATCCCGCACGAAGATCCGCGCCCGCGCGTGAACATGACAACGACCCCGCGCGAAAACGCCAAACCGCGCGCGAACGCGAAAAACCGGCGCGAAAACGGCCGCGCCACAAGCCAGCACCCCCCCTGCGAACCAAGCCCCATGTCTCACAGTCCCCACCTAGCGTGGGGACTGCGAGGCAGACATACCATTCTTTGTCACACTCCAATACTATTGCAAAGTGGGTTGTAGGTGGCTCATCTCCTCAAGGCACTTATTCAGACCCCCCGGCTCCAATGTCCCCAATTTCAAGATCCAAAAGGACTCCCGTCTACAAAGCATGCGATATCTCTCATACTTATTGGAATGATGCACTTGTTCTATTATGGTGACCCTCAGAACGTCAAAGTTCCTATTGTGCACTAAATTACAATGGTTAGACACCCCATGTTTTGGCTCCGCCTTGGTAACATTAAATCTGTGTTTATTAAGTCTGGTTTGGAATTTTTGGGTAGTGCGGCCTACATAGGCCAGGTTGCAGGGGCATGTTAGTAAGTATATTACATATGCACTTTGGCAGTCTACGCGACTTTTAATCGGATATTGTATTGAACCATTGGTTTGGAAGGTAACTGCACCATCGTTAATAGTTTTGCAACTGAGACACCGTGTGGACTTACATGAATAACACCCCAACTTCGCCTGATTCTCATTGTGGACTGGATTCCTGTTCATTGGCAATCTACTTGGCGCTACATAGCCCCTGATGGTCTTACCCCTCCTGAAGACCAATTGGGGTCTCGGGGGGAGGGTTTGTTTAAGTACTGGATCACTCAGTAGAACTGGCCAATATTTTTCAAAAATATGTTTACATTCTCCAGCCTGTCCAGAAAAATCGACAATAATGGGCAGGCGATTGGTGATTGGATTCGCTGTTTCTAGATTCTTTCCCTTCCTAGAATCTTTGGGCAATAAACAATCGTGTTGTGAGAGGGCAAAGGCCCTCTCCTGGGCAGACTCTACCAAGGGAAGGGGATAATGTTTTTCCAAAAATCTTGATTTCAATACTTTAGATTGACGATTGAAATCATCATCATTGGTGCAATTTCGGCGCAATCGTTTAAATTGGCCGAATGGCACATTTTTTAGCCACGGCTTGTGGTGGGCACTATGGTAATCAAGATACCCATTTCTATCGGTGGGTTTAAAATAATTCACTGTGCTAATGTTGGCAGTATCAGAATCGACTCTAATCTCTAGGTCCAAAAAATGTATCTTATGGGGGTTGGTCTCCATAGTAAAAGATAGACCCAATTGGTTGTCATTCAGGTATTCCACGTATCTCATTATTTCCTCCTCTGAACCCTCCCATACACATAGAATATCGTCTATGAAACGGCGATGTAGGACGAGGCCCGCCCGGAACGGGTTGTCAGTGGACCACACGAGTTGGTCCTCCAACCAACCCATATATGACCAAGAGAAAAGGACTCATAGATCCAACCATTGGTTCAGACATGTGGCTTAGGGGAGTGGTACAAGATTTGAACCCACTTGCAAAAGCAGTCCCCGAAGCCAAACCTGGCAAGGACCACCCGTAAATAGGGCCATTTCACCCTATCAAAAGCCTTAGCCATGTCCAGGGAAGCTACGGCTCTACTGTCAATGTTAGTATGCATCTACTGCCAATGTTAGTATGCACAGTTTACAAATTAGTCATTAAAGGACACATCCGAGCACAAGGATAATAAAAAACTCCACTTACCTGGGGCTTACTCCAGCCCCTGCTAGCCGTCCTGTGCCCTCGCAGCTCCGCTCACCGATGGTGGACCAAGGTCCCCTCTGACGTAAGATCCCCACTGCACATGCGCGAGTGGCTCTCAGACACACACTGACATCATCCAGACTGTACTATGCAGGCACAGTAGTTCTGCGCCTGTGCAGTACAGTCTGGATGACGTCAGCGCAACCAGTGAGCCGACCTGGCGAGGTCGGCATCTCCAACGAAGGGGACTGGGAGCCACCGGAGCTGTGGTGAGGACACAGGACAGCTGCCAGGGGCTGGAGGAAGCCCGAGGTAAGTGGATTTTTTATTTTTAGGTTGCTTGGACCTTCCGTTTAAGTGTCGTACCTGGAATGAAGCCTGTTTGATCCAAATGTATCAATGAAAGAATCACATTGTTAAGCCTATCAGCAAATAGTTAGCAAGTATTTCGATGTCCACAATCAATAGAAAGATCGGACTATATGAGTCACAGATAAGCAGGTCTTTGCCAGGCTTGGGGAGTACAACTATCTGGGCCTCGGTCATTGATTCAGGAAGGGTGCCGGTTTCGAATGCTGTGTTGTATGTGTCAAGTAGGAGTGGGGCAACATTGTCGGTGTATTTTTTGTAGACCTTAATAGGTAGGCCAGCCAGTCAGCCTTTATTGGGAAAACTGGAGATAGCCATGCACACTTCGTCAATTTTGGTGGGGGCGTCAAGTTCAGTCAGCTGTTCAGGAGTAAGCCTGGCTAGACATGTTTTACCGGGAAACTTCCAGTTTTAAACAAGATGTAGGACAAACATAGTTATGTACAAAGGGAATAAACATTGCACTAAGCTCAACAGAAGAGAACCATCATGGATCTTGTTGTTGATTACCCATTTAACAATATTAACCTCCCTGGCGGTGCATTTCTGTCTGAAATTCTGAGTCAAAAGCAGTACATTTTTTTCAAGAATTTTAAGCCTCAAATTCTTAAGTCATAACTCACCAAAATATGTCAGAATTAAGGCCTGGTAGACATTCTGCATATAAATAAAAGTAGTAAGGAAGGTCCGCAACGATGTCTCTTCTCAATGCTCACTCTTTATTCAGGACATGTCCTCATAACAGTAAAAAAGCACAGCTGACATGTTTCGGGCCAGACATGCCCTTAATCATAGCTAAAAATCATACCTAAAAATCACAGCTGATCTCCTTTGCTTATATAGGTAGTGACAGACCAGGGCGGAGCACAAACCACTCCTCAAAGGGAGGGGCCAAAGGCAAATATCATGCTCCACACATATGGAGGTCACACCATATACAAACATAAGTTTAATACTCTAAAAGCCATACAAATAAAGCATAAAAACAAAAAATAAAGCAAAAACAGAAAAAAGGAACAACAATATTATGGAGTCACACAATATTATGGAGTCACACAAAGACCCTTAAAGGCTAGGATAGCGGAACATTATTTGGGGGCCTCTTGGTCCACTAGTAACATTTCAAATGTAGCTAAACATTTCCGGGAGATATATGCATGTCTGGTTTTACATTCCAGGGCATAGAGAGGGTCTTTCTACCCAAGAGAGGAGGGGATCTACTGTCTTTAATTCGCAAAAGAGAGGCCCTATGGATCTTCCGTCTTGGAACCAGAGCCCCAAAGGGACTTAATGCAAGGTGGGACCTGGCTCTGATGACAGTTTAACATACACTTTTTCAATTGTGAACAATTGTTGAGCCATATTAGAGTGTATCTGGTTCTCTGTATGTGCCTCCATACTATTTGTGTGACTCCATAATATTGTGTGACTCCATAATATTGTTGTTCCTTTTTTCTGTTTTTGCTTTATTTTTTGTTTTTATGCTTTATTTGTATGGCTTTCAGAGTATTAAACATAGGTTTGTATATGGTGTGACCTCCATATGCATGGAGCATGATATTTGCCTTTGGCCCCTCTCTTTGAGGAGTGGTTTGTGCTCCGCCCTGGTCTGTCACTACCTATAAAAGCAAAGGAGATCAGCTGTGATTTTTAGCTATGATTAAGGGCATGTCTGGCCCGAAACATGTCAGCTGTGCTTTTTTACTGTTATGAGGACATGTCCTGAATAAAGAGTGAGCATTGAGAAGAGACATCGTTGCGGACCTTCCTTACTACTTTGCATATTAACTGGATTAAGCAGCCAAGGGTCCAGCACTGTCTCTGGCAGCTTACAGTGCAGTGGTGAACCTTCCTTCATTACATATAAATAAAAGACTGAAACACAAAATTGTTGAAATTTATCAATAAACTGAAAACAAATGGCAAAACTGTACAAATAAGGCATCAGATTATAATACAGTATGTACATGCAGTACATAATATACCTAATTCACCTCCTGTGTGTTGTTATCTGAAAACAGGGAACGGCACACAGGACGACATTACAATCGGGTAGTACATTCGGGATTCCATATGGACTTTTTTCCCTTTGGCATCAGTCGTGCTGCAGCAAACCACACACATCCTGGTTGGTGCAATTTTTGGGGGAGTTAGCAGAATGTAGTCCATAAAGTGACGGCCAGTGAGGCACTCGGGATTGAATACGTAGGATGCATGGCGCCCAACTTTGGCATCTGTTGATGAGGTCTGATACTTCATGCAGATACATTCACAAACCTTCCAGATATAAGTCTGCATGAGTTACTGGTCTGTCACTGCACTGTTTGTACAGGATGTACGCATTACACAGATGCCGAAATTTTTTTTTGTAATATTTGTTCTGTTTGCGTACTGCAGGGTAGACAGTCATCGCCTGGTCGGCTCTGTTCTTGCCACCCATCATGTTGTTCTAATCCAGTATGACTTGAGGCTTGTCGATGACTTTACCTCCTCTTGTTCTAGTGGTGACAGTTGAAGTGTCATGGACTGTGCTGAGGAGACATCCTTCTTGTCACTCCAGCAGAGAGCCAACATTTTTTCCCTTCTGCCAAGCCACAATGTCCCCAGTTTTGAGTTTTTGTTTGGCGAAAGTTGTTAGCATCTCTCGCCTGTTAGGCCTAACAGTGCAGTAGGCATCTGTTTTGTTTTTGATCAGGTATTCAAACAGTTCAGGGGAACTATAAAAGGTATCCGTGGTCACACAGTATCCCTTGTTCAACAAAGGTTTCACCAAAGACAGCACAGATGTTGCCACTCCATAGTCGCTGAAACTTGGGTTAAATTTAGTCCCTTTTCCGGTATACAGATTGGTGTTCCATATATATCCCGTTACTCGCATAGCATATATGATTTCACACCAAAGGGGGCCCTCTTGGATGTGATGTATTGAATCTAGGTCAGTCTCCCCTTGTAGGCCATCAGGCTTTCATCAACACTTATTTTCGGACTATAAGACGCACTTTTTCTCCCCCAAAAGTGTGGGTGAAAAGTCAGTGTGCGTCTTATGGTCTGAAGGTGTCCTGTGGATGCTGCCGCCCCTGAGTCTGTGATGTGCCCCTTTATCTCCTTTCCCAACTCCACCTGTCTCTGATGTCCCAGTGTCTTGCTTTGCTATTTCTGTGTCTCTAATGTGCCTTTGTCCTCCTCATCTCCCTCCCCATCTCTGATGACCTCCTCCTGAACCCCCCCCCCCCCATGTATCGGATGTGTCCTCTGTGGCTTAATGTTTTGCCTCTGTCCCCCTGTAAGTGAAATCATTACTATCAGCGTGAACGATGTGCAAGAACTTCAGTGCGGACGAACAGGGATTCCGTCCTCATTCATTAGCGGCTCCAGCTTCAAAGCACTTCCTTCAGGCTTTAGACGCCATGCGGCCAATCAGGCTGGGCACTGCGCGGACACCATCCAATCACTGCTGCCACTGTTCTAACAGGATGTGATGGCGGGCGGGACCAGGCTGTGTCATTGTACCAATCACTGCACTCGATTGGTCCAATGGCACAGACTGGTCCTACCCGCGGGACTATCGCGTCCTGTTATAACAGCGGCAGCAGTGAATGGATGGTGTCCATGCAGCACCTCTCCTGATTGGCCGCTTGACATCTGAAGCTTGAAGATGGTACCGTACTTTGAAGCTTGAGCCGCGAATAAAGGAGGATGGAGTCCCTGCTTGTCATGGCAGTCAAAATCTTCTACATCGTTGACGCTGATGGTAACAATCTCATCAGCAGGGGGACAGAGGCAACACATTAAGCCACAGGGGGCACATCAGAGATGGGGGGGCATAAGGAGGACATCAGATACACGGGAAAAGGAGGACACCAGGACATCAGAAGGCGGAGGGGATAAAGGATGACAAGCACATCAGAGACATGGGGAGAAGGGAAAGGGGGCATCAGAGACACAGCGGGGAGGGAGGAAAATTGGACATCAGAGATGGAAGATAACACAGGGCCCCATCAGAGACAAAAGGGAGAAGGGAAAGGGGGACATCAGAGCAACTGGGGGAAAACAGAACACGTCAGAGATGGGGAGAAGGGAAAGGAGGAAACCAGGGGACATCAGAGACAGAGGGTGGGAGGACACCGGGGACATCAGAGATGGGGAGGGGGGAAAGGACGACACCAGGGGACATGGGGGGGGGAATGACACCAGGGGACATGGGGGGGCCATCAGAGACACAGGGGAGAGAAAAGGAGGACACCGAGGACATCAAAGACGGGGAGGGGGAAAAGGAGAACACAGGGGGAAAAGAGATATACAAGGGAACAGAAAAGACACAGGGGAACAGAGGAGACAAATGACACAAGGGGACAGAGGGGGACAGGGGGCAAAGAAGGACACAGGGGAACAGAGGAGACAAAGGAGAAAAAATGGAGAGAGAGGAGGACACAGGATGGTCAGAGAAGGACACAAGAGGGAAATAATTGAGGGGAGATGAACCACAAGATGCCCCTGCACCATGGATGCACCAGGTTTAGTTTTTTTTTTTCCCCCGATTTTTGTTCTCCAAACCTAGGTGCATCTTATGGTCCGGGGCGTCTTATGGTCCGAAAAATACGGTATGTCCCTCGGGGGTACATACAGTTCTGTTCAAAATTATTCAACCCCCACTGAAATTGAGTGTTTTGGCCAGTTTGACATCGATTTTGATCATTTCAGTCATCTTGTTCACAATTAAATCGAAGAGGCACTTGTACGTCAGACAAATATAACATAACATTTATAATGAAATAACCACAAATGTCTTTTCTGTGCTCACATCATTATCAGTTTTATTCAACCCCCAAGTGACATTCATTCTTAGTACAACATCCTTTTTCAGTTATAACAGCTTTTAAACGTGAAGCATAGCTTGATATAAGTGTCTTGCAGCAATCTACGGGTACCTTAGCCCATTCTTCATGGGCAAAACTCTCCAGTTCAGTCACATTCTTAGGCTTGCGCACTGCAACTGCTTTCTTTAAGTCCCACCAGAGGTTCTCAATCAGATTTAAGTATGGTGACTGCGATGCCCACTCCAAAATGTTCCAGCCTTTAATGTGCAACCATGCTCTAGTGGACTGGGAGGTATGCTTGGGATCATTGTCCTGTTGAAAGGTCCAGGGTCTCCCAAGCCTCAGGTTTGTGACGGACTGCATCACATTTTCTTCCCATATCTCCTGGTACTGAAGAGAATTCATGGTACCTTGCACATGCTGAAGATTCCCTGTACCTGCAGAAGCAAAACAGCCCCAAAGCATGATTGACCCCCCCACCATGCTTCACAGTAGGCAAGGTGTTATTTTCTTCATAGGCCTTGTTCTTCCTCCTCCAAACATAGTGTTGATCCATGGGCCCAAACAGTTCTAATTTTGTTTCATCAGTCCACAGAACACTATCCCAGAACTTTTGTGGTAGTGTTCTGTGGACGGATGAAACAAAATTAGAAGCTCATTATCAGCTAATAATCTCCCCAAATTTTTTTGAGCTTTGGCGCAGGGTGGGTGGACTCAGAGGTGTCATTGTCTGCAAAATGCAAATATTTCATTATAAGTCTAAAACACTATTCAAACATTACCGTGCCAAAAAAAGGGGGAGCAATTAACTTGTTAGTTGACCAATATCATTTCTGAAAGGCTTCCCCACCACCCCCTGCAGAATAATTAGTTTGAGAAAAAGCCACAAGTCCTCCTTGGTGACTGGCTCCCACATCCTGCTCCTTGTGGAGCAGCCAGTTGCTGTGTGGCGTAGCGGTTTGTCTCCATCACTATTTTCTCAATGAAAGCCTCATTAAAAAAAAAAGCTGCAAGTAAGCCAGGGGGGTTGTGCTCGCACTCCATCTTCAGGCCAGGCTTCCCAGTAAAAGGGAAACGAGGGGGCAGTGGCGGAGCCGAGTAGTGTCAATTGGGTACCCAACCCATACATCACTAACCTCGGTGTCGGTGGTATTGGAGTCACCGTCTCTCTCACTACCCGAGTCAGATGATACATCTCCAGGTGTGTCACTGTCACTCGAGTCCGACCAGCGACTGCAGATCAGGATTGCTGTCTTTTTAACTCCATCAGTGCTTCCGGTGTGAGACGCTTTGAGGCTGACGCCATAGTAGGCGACGGGCAGGTGACAGGCAGAGAGTAATCAAATCCAGGTAGAGGCGGCAGGCGAAGAGAGTAGTCGAAATCCAGGCAAAAATCGGTACACAGGTAATCCACAAAAAGGCAGATCAGCAGATCACAGCCCTTGCTCAGAAGCAGCAGGGAACCAAAAGGCTACAATGCATTGGATACAAATGTATTTGAAACCAGAGCTGTGGAGTCGGTACAAAAATCCACCGACTCAGACTCCGGTTAGGATTCCACCGACTGCAACTCCTCGACTCCGACTCCTCTAATTTGCATATTTCTCCATAGACTGGGGATCTCCAGTGCTGCGTGCATGCTTTGCACTGTATTGCATATCATTTGGTTTGTGCTGCTCATCCCTTGGCATATACATCTATCTTTTTTTTTTTTTTTTTTTTTTTTTGTAATATGCACATGACAATCCATTCAGTCAGAGCTTTTCTGGCCTTTTCCTTTGCCTCCTAAAATTTCCTCTTTAATGATCTCTGCATTTAATTGTTTTATGGCCTCATCAATAAGATATGGTTATGGCATTGAAGCCAGAAAGACACAGAACTTTTATATCGTGCTTTTCTCCTGCAGGACTCAAAATGCCAGAGCTGCAGCCATTAGGACATGCTCTATAGGCAATAGCGGTGTTAAGGAGTATTTCCCAAGGTCTTCTACTGAATAGGTGCTAGCTTACTGAACAGGAAGAGCCGAGATTCCAACCCAGGTCTCCTTTGTCAGAGGCAGAGCCCTTAACCACTTGAGGACCGTGGGCTTTACCCCCCTTAAAGAGAGTCTGAAGCGAGAATAAATCTTGCTTCAGACCTCATAGATAGCAGGGGCGCCGCTATCCCGCGGCTTAACGGGGGTCCCTGATCCCCCAAATCCCCTCGGTGCAGCGGGGGAGCCCTTCCTGGTTGGGGCAGGGCTAACCGCCGCAGCCCTGCCCCATGCGCGTCTGTCAGCGCATATCTCCGCCTCTCCCCCGCCCCTCTCAGTCTTCCTTCACTGAGAGGGGCAGGGGAGAAGCGGCGATGTGCCGCTGATGGACGCGACTGGAGGCAGGGCTGCAGCCGTTAGCCCTGCCTCCAGGAACGACCAAATCGACGACCAAGTCTTGCGGGGGGGGGGGGGGGGGGGGAGGGGGGGGATTTGGGGGTGAAGGGACCCCCGTTTAGCGGCGCGATAGCGGCGGTTTAGCAGGGGCACGCATGCCCCTGCTAACTATGAGCTCTGAAGCGAGAATTATTCTCGCTTCAGAGTCTCTTTAAGGACCAGGCACTTTTTTTCCATTCAGACCACTGCAGCTTTCACGGTTTATTGCTCGCTCATACAATCTACCACCTAAATGAATTTTGGTTCCTTTTCTTGTCACTAATAAAGCTTTCTTTTGGTGCTATTTGATTGCTCCTGCGATTTTTACTTTTTATTATATTCATCAAAAAAGAATGAATTTTGGCAAAAAATGATTTTTTTTAACTTTCTGTGCTGACATTTTTCAAATAAAGTAAAATATCTGTATACATGCAGCACGAAAAATGTGGACAAACATATTTTTGATTAAAAAAAAACCCATTCAGCCTATATTTATTGGTTTGGGTAAAAGTTATAGCGTTTACAAACTATGGTGCAAAAAGTGAATTTTCCCATTTTCCAGCATCTCTGCCTTTTCTGACCACCTTACATGTTTCATGAGGGGCTAGAATTCCAGGATAGTATAAATACCCCCCAAATGACCCCATTTTGGAAAGAAGACATTCCAAAGTATTCACTGAGAGGCATAATGAGTTCATAGAAGATATTATTTTTTGTCACAAGTAAGCAGAAAATGACACTTTGTGACAAAAAAAAAAAAAAAAGTTTCCATTTCTTCTAACTTGCGACAAAAAAAAATGAAATCTGTCACGGACTCACTATGCTCCTCTCTGAATACCTTGAAGTGTCTACTCTCTAAAATGGGGTCATTTGTGGGGTGTGTTTACTGTCCTGACATTTTGGGGGGTGCTAAATTGTAAGCACCCCTGTAAAGCCTAAAGGTGCTCATTGGACTTTGGGCCCCTTAGCGCAGTTAGGCTTCAAAAAAGTGCCACACATGTGGTATTGCCATACTCAGGAGAAGTAGTATAATGTGTTTTGGGGTGTATTTTTACACATACCCATGCTGGGTGGGAGAAATATCTCTGTAAATGACAATTGTTTGATTTTTTTTACACACAATTGTCCATTTACAGAGATATTTCTCCCACTCAGCATGGGTATGTGTAAAAATACTCCTCACGGTTTAGGGCCCCTAAAATGCCAGGGCAGTATAGGAACCCCACTAATGACCCCATTTTAGAAAGAAGACGCCCCAAGGTATTCCGTTAGGAGTATGGTGAGTTCATAGAAGATTTTTTTTTTGTCACAAGTTAGCGGAAATTGATTTTAATTGTTTTTTTTTCACAAAGTGTCATTTTCCGCTAACTTGTGACAAAAAATAAAATCTTCTATGAACTCACCATACTCCTAACGGAATACCTTTGGGTGTCTTCTTTCTAGAATAGGGTCATTTGTGGGGTTCCTATACTGCCCTGGCATTTTAGGGGCCCTAAACCGTGAGGAGTAGTCTTGAAACAAATGTCGCAAAATGACCTGTGAAATCCTAAAGGTACTCATTAGACTTTGGACCCCTTAGCGTACTTCGGGTGTAAAAAAGTGCCACACATGTGGTACTGCCGTACTCAGGAGAAGTAGTAGAATGTGTTTTGGGGTGTATTTTTACACATACCCATGCTGGGTGGGAGAAATATCTCTGTAAATGACAATTGTTTGATTTTTTTTTACACACAATTGTCCATTTACAGAGAGATTTCTCCCACCCAGCATGGGTATGTGTAAAAATACACCCCAAAACACATTATACTACTTTTCCTGAGTACGGTGGTACCACATGTGTGACACTTTTTTACAGCCTAGGTGCACTAAGGGGCCCAACGTCCTATTCACAGGTCATTTTGAGGCATTCGTTTTCTAGACTACACCTCACGGTTTAGGGCCCCTAAAATGCCAGGGCAGTATAGGAACCCCACAAGTGACCCTATTTTAGAAAGAAGACACCCCAAGGTATTCCGTTAGGTGTATGGCGAGTTCATAGAAGATTTTATTTTTTGTCTGGAAACCAAATGTCTCAAAATGACTGTTCAGGGGTATAAGCATCTGCAAATTTTGATGACAGGTGGTCTATGAGGGGGCGAATTTTGTGGAACCGGTCATAAGCAGGGTGGCCTTTTAGATGACAGGTTGTATTGGGCCTGATCTGATGGATAGGAGTGCTAGGGGGGTGACAGGAGGTGATTGATGGGTGTCTCAGGGGGTGGTTAGAGGGGAAAATAGATGCAATCAATGCACTGGGGAGGTGATCGGAAGGGGGTCTGAGGGGGATCTGAGGGTTTGGCCGAGTGATCAGGAGCCCACACGGGGCAAATTAGGGCCTGATCTGATGGGTAGGTGTGCTAGGGGGTGACAGGAGGTGATTGATGGGTGTCTCAAGGTGTGATTAGAGGGGGGAATAGATGCAAGCAATGCACTGGCGAGGTGATCAGGGCTGGGGTCTGAGGGCGTTGAGGGTGTGGGCGGGTGATTGAGTGCCCTAGGGGCAGATAGGGGTCTAATCTGATAGGTAGCAGTGACAGGGGGTGATTGATGGGTAATTAATGAGTGTTTAGGGTAGAGAACAGATGTAAACACTGCACTTGGGAGGTGATCGGACGTCGGATCTGCGGGCGATCTATTGGTGTGGGTGGGTGATCAGATTGCCCACAAGGGGCAGGTTAGGGGCTTATTGATAGGTGGCAGTGACAGGGGGTGATTGATGGGTGATTGACAGGTGATTTACAGGTGATCAGTGGGTTATTACAGGGAAGAACGGATATAAATATTGCACTGGCGAATTGATAAGGGGTCTGAGGGCAATCTGAGCATGTAGGCGGGTGATTGGGTGCCCGCAAGGGGCAGATTAGGGTCTGATCTAATGGGTAACAGTGACAGGTGGTGATAGGGGGTGATTGATGGGTAACTAGTGGGTGTTTAGGGTAGAGAATAGATGTAAACACTGCACTTGGGAGGTGATCGGACGTCGGATCTGCGGGCGATCTATTGGTGTGGGTGGGTGATCAGATTGCCCGCAAGGGGCAGGTTAGGGGCTGATTGATGGGTGGCAGTGACAGGCAGTGATTGATGGGTGATTGACAGGTGATCAGGGGGATAGATGCATACAGTACACGGGGGGGGGGGGGGGGTGATCAGGAGGGAGCAGGGGGAAGTTTAGGGAATAAAAAAAAAATAGCGTTGACAGATAGTGACAAAGAGTGATTGATGGGTGATTAGGGGGGTGATTGGGTGCAAACAGTGGTCTGGGGGGTGGGCAGGGGGGGTCTGAGGGGTGCTGTGGGCGATCAGGGGGCAGGGGGGGGAAATCAGTGTGCTTGGGTGCAGACTAGGGTGGCTGCAGCCTGCCCTGGTGGTCCCTCGGACACTGGGACCACCAGGGCAGGAGACAGCCTGTATAATACACTTTGTATACATTACAAACTGTATTATACACTTTGTATGCGGCGATCCGGGTGCTAGTAACCCGCCAGCGCTTCCAAACGGCCCGGCGGGTTACAGCGTGAGGTGGGCGGAGGCAGTCCCCGGCGGCCGATCGCGCCACGAATGACGCGATCGCGCCACGAATGACGCGATCGCGCCGCCCATGCCCCTACAAGGTCCGCCGCCTCTGGGCATGAGTTGGTCCTTGCGGGGTCCACTTTCCGGCCGCCTCTGTGCGTTGGGCGGTCGGGAAGTGGTTAACCAGTACACTATCCAGCCACTATAGAAAGGAGGAAGCCTCTTCTTCAGAAAACATCTGAGGAGGATTATATAGTTTCTGATAGTAAGAGTGGAAAGTGTTCTAAACCAGCCGCAGGTCAGTGGATTCTGCACCAGAGTCAAGTCTGGGGAGTTTTGTGTACCCTATTGATTTGCTGTTGAGTTCTAAGCTTTATTAGCCAGACATTTATCAGGTTTGTTTAGGTATTTATAGTAGAGAGATTTTGTCCATTTATACTGCTTCTCTGACATATTTGACAAAGCAATATCTAGCTGTAATTTAATATCAGAAAAAGTTTACATTCCAGATTATCTTGGATCTCTGTACATTTCCTCCTATGACCGATGGCTAATTGAATCAGAACACCTCTAAACGATGCTTTGTGGGCACACCAAAGTATATCCGGTTTAATATCCGGTGTCTCATTCAATCAAAGTAATCATTCACATGCTGGATTATAGTAAAGATATTGGAAGCGTTACATAAAAGTGCCTCATTCAGTCTGCAGGTTCTATGAAAGCGTATTGACGATCTATCTTCAAAAGAAGACAGAACCAAATCATTTTCTGACCAAGAGACCGGAAAATTCCTTGAAAAAAAATTAAGATATGTATTCCGCGCTGGGGAATAGTTGACATATACCCTTGCTGCTCCATTAAACTCCCTCATCGTGTCAGTGCTAGTAATTTAAAATATTGATTCAGCTTTGACCAAGCATTTTTTTGTCAACCTATCAGGAGCAGTAATAGAGAAATCTAATGAACAATTAAAAAAGTAAAATTAAAGTCTCCATACCAGTGGAGAGTCATATACTGCAATTTCAAAAGTTCCTGAGCACAGGCTATGAAGAGCTTAATAGGGTTAGAAGGATGAGTGTACAGATTCACTATACAGTTTCTGAATCTAATGTTCCTAAAAGAATCAGGAATCTTCCTGAGCTATCCACAATCGTCTTGTAAATCAGCAGAGGACAGGCATTATGTAAAAAAGTGGCTACCCCATGGACCTTTTTGTGCCTTCTGGAGGAAGCAAAATATATCCTCTTATACTGCGAATGGAGAGATCTGCAAATAATTTCACTGATGGCAAGACTCCCATTAAGGGATTCAAGACTCGAGCTGCAATTAGGATAGCATCTCTGAATTCCTTGTGTAGCAGCTTCAGCACAATGTCACTGGAAAGCTTTGACCAAGGCCTGAGGATGTGGACAATGTGAAAGTCCTCCTGAGCCCTTTGAGGTAGCATAGTTGAAAAGAGGTTAAATGCCATCTCCAAGTTTTTAATGGCCTCCAGCACCCCCCTAATCAAGATATTAACCCACCGGGACATATTCTTCAAATCTTCTTATTTAGGCCCATATGCGTTTTCGCCTAGGAGATAATTTTTCATCATCATTTTTAAACTAAAAAACTACTAAAAAGTAGGTGAAATAGTACTATCAAAATTATTTTGAGTATTTTCTTGGTTTCTGGTGGCTTAAAAGGCATTTTATGACAAGTTGTAAAAATATCACCTTAGACTCCAAAGCCTCTATCCTAGCAGCCTAGTCATCTAATTGTCCACAGCATCGGCCAACGTGTCTGCTTGCTGGTCTGAATGGGAGACTGTCTCCAAATACAGCGATCTGCCTCGATAGGTCATTAATCGCGGTAGAGAGCTCCTTTTTAAACATAGTTTTAATGTTCTTCTACAGCTGATCTGAGGCTTGTACCTGCAGGTTAGGTGGGTATGGAGTCCAGGCTGGAGTCGGGAAGGAATTTTTTCCCTTTTGGGGCTAATTGGACCATGCCTTGTAAGGGTTTTTCGCCTTCCACTGGATCAACAGGGATATATGAGGGAGCAGGCTGGTGTTGTACTTTGTTCTCTGGTTGACCTCGATGGACGTATGTCTTTTTTCAACCCAAATAACTATGCAACTATGTAAACTAGAAATATGTGGGTGTAATAGAAAGCAGTTTGTTGTCAAAAAGGCCTGGACAATTGCAAAGGTGACATCACACGGCGGGTGGGGTGATTCGGGAGAACAAAGTTATCAGCCGTCACAAGGCTAACTGCTCCACCTGGTGTATCGAGCAGTTGTCGGGGTTTGCTGAACACATGCCGGAATATCGGCAGAGGCAGTCGTTCATGTCCACTTCAGCCAACTTTAATCTATTCTGCATCTGGGCCTTTACTCAGTGCTATCAGCCACCTGATTTGTTATTGTAGTGAAGTATACACTCATGCAATATCCTTGCAAATCCAACCAGCAGCCTGTTCACATAGCTTGACATGAATGCAATGGCTGGCTGTGCACATAGTGGCCCTATCCACCTTACACTCACCAGACCATCTGTTTATGCCTGGAATGGAAAGGTGGGTGAAGCACAATTTCACAATGTGGGCACAGAGGGTATCAGGGTCCTGTTGATCTCGGCACTGGTATACGCAATCCCAGGGGGTGGAGTCTAACTGAGCATGGGTCTTCACCAGCGCACCCCACAAGGAATGATGTGCCACCACCCCTAATGGGCGGCAGACTACTTTTCTGCCTGGTGCCCAAGGCCCCTAGGACTGTCCCACCAGAGATGAGAAGAACAGGAGGTGTTACCTTGCCGTAAGGGAAGGAGAAGGAGTTCCAAAATGAGAGGGCTGACGTGACGGGACCGAACTGACGGGGCCGAAGTGACGGGACCAAACTGACGGGACCGAACTGACGGGGCCGACGTGACGGGACCGAACTGACGGGGCCGACGTGACGGGACCGAACTGACGGGGCCGACGTGACGGGACCGAACTGACGGGACCGAACTGACGGGACCGAACTGACGGGGCCGACGTGACGGGACCGAACTGACGGGGCCGACGTGACGGGACCGAACTGACGGGCCTGACGTGACGGGACCGAACTGACGGGGCCGACGTGACGGGACCGAACTGACGGGGCCGACGTGACGGGGCCGACGTGACGGGACCGACGTGACGGGACCGAACTGACGGGGCCGAACTGACGGGGCCGAACTGACGGGACCGAACTGACGGGGCCGGCGTGACGGGACCGAACTGACGGGACCGAACTGACGGGGCCGACGTGACGGGACCGAACTGACGGGGCCGACGTGACGGGACCGAACTGACGGGGCCGACGTGACGGGACCGAACTGACGGGGCCGACGTGACGGGACCGAACTGACGGGGCCGACGTGACGGGACCGAACTGACGGGGCCGACGTGACGGGACCGAACTGACGGGGCCGACGTGACCGAACTGACAGGGCCGACGTGATCGAACTGACGGGGCCGACGTGACGGGACCGAACTGACGGGGCCGACGTGACGGGACCGAACTGACGGGGCCGACGTGACGGGACCGAACTGACGGGGCCGACGTGACGGGACCGAACTGACGGGGCCGACGTGACGGGACCGAACTGACGGGGCCGACGGGACCGAACTGACGGGGCCGACGTGACGGGACCGAACTGACGGGGCCGACGTGACGGGACCGAACTGACGGGGCCGACGTGACGGGACCGAACTGACGGGGCCGACGTGACGGGACCGAACTGACGGGGCCGACGTGACGGGACCGAACTGACGGGGCCGACGTGACGGGACCGAACTGACGGGGCCGACGTGACGGGACCGAACTGACGGGGCCGACGTGACGGGACCGAACTGACGGGGCCGACGTGACCGAACTGACAGGGCCGACGTGATCGAACTGACGGGGCCGACGTGACGGGACCGAACTGACGGGGCCGACGTGACGGGACCGAACTGACGGGGCCGACGTGACGGGACCGAACTGACGGGGCCGACGTGACGGGACCGAACTGACGGGGCCGACGTGACGGGACCGAACTGACGGGGCCGACGTGACGGGACCGAACTGACGGGGCCGACGTGACGGGACCGAACTGACGGGGCCGACGTGACGGGACCGAACTGACGGGGCCGACGTGACGGGACCGAACTGACGGGGCCGACGTGACGGGACCGAACTGACGGGGCCGACGTGACGGGACCGAACTGACGGGGCCGACGTGACGGGACCGAACTGACGGGGCCGACGTGACGGGGCCGACGTGACGGGACCGAACTGACGGGGCCGACGTGACGGGACCGAACTGACGGGGCCGACGTGACGGGACCGAACTGACGGGGCCGACGTGACGGGACCGAACTGACGGGGCCGACGTGACGGGACCGAACTGACGGGACCGAACTGACGGGGCCGACGTGACGGGACCGAACTGACGGGGCCGACGTGACGGGACCGAACTGATGGGGCCGACGTGACGGGACCCAACTCACGGGGCCGACGTGACTGGACCGACGTGACGGGACCGAAGTGACGGGACCGACGTGACGGGACCGAACTGACGGGGCCGAACTGACGGGACCCAACTCACGGGGCCGACGTGACGGGACCGAAGTGACGGGACCGACGTGACGGGACCGAAGTGACGGGGCTGAACTGACGGGACCGAACTGACGGGGCCGACGTGACGGGACCGAACTGACGGGGCCGACGTGACGGGACCGAACTGACGGGGCCGACGTGACGGGACCGAACTGACGGGGCCGACGTGACGGGACCGAACTGACGGGGCCGAACTGACGGGGCCGACGTGACGGGACCGAACTGACGGGGCCGACGTGACGGGACCGAACTGACGGGGCCGACGTGACGGGACCGAACTGACGGGGCCGACGTGACGGGACCGAACTGACGGGGCCGACGTGACGGGACCGAACTGACGGGGCCGACGTGACGGGACCGAACTGACGGGGCCGACGTGACGGGACCGAACTGACGGGGCCGACGTGACGGGACCGAACTGACGGGGCCGACGTGACGGGACCGAACTGACGGGGCCGACGTGACGGGGCCGACGTGACGGGACCGAACTGACGGGGCCGACGTGACGGGACCGAACTGACGGGGCCGACGTGACGGGACCGAACTGACGGGGCCGACGTGACGGGACCGAACTGACGGGGCCGACGTGACGGGACCGAACTGACGGGGCCGACGTGACGGGACCGAACTGACGGGGCCGACGTGACGGGACCGAACTGACGGGGCCGACGTGACGGGACCGAACTGACGGGGCCGACGTGACGGGACCGAACTGATGGGGCCGACGTGACGGGACCGAACTGATGGGGCCGACGTGACGGGACCCAACTCACGGGGCCGACGTGACTGGACCGACGTGACGGGACCGAAGTGACGGGACCGACGTGACGGGACCGAACTGACGGGGCCGAACTGACGGGACCCAACTCACGGGGCCGACGTGACGGGACCGAAGTGACGGGACCGACGTGACGGGACCGAAGTGACGGGACCGACGTGACGGGACCGAAGTGACGGGGCTGAACTGACGGGACCGAACTGACGGGGCCGACGTGACGGGACCGAACTGACGGGGCCGACGTGACGGGACCGAACTGACGGGGCCGACGTGACGGGACCGAACTGACGGGGCCGACGTGACGGGACCAAACTGACGGGGCCGACGTGACGGGACCGAACTGACGGGGCCGACGTGACGGGACCGAACTGACGGGGCCGACGTGACGGGACCGAACTGACGGGGCCGACGTGACGGGACCCAACTGACGGGGCCGACGTGACGGGACCCAACTGACGGGGCCGACGTGACGGGACCCAACTCACGGGGCCGACGTGACGGGACCGAAGTGACGGGGCCGAAGTGACGGGACCGAAGTGACGGGGCCGACGTGACGGGACCAAAGTGACGGGGCCGAACTGACGGGGCCGAACTGACGGGACCGAACTGACGGGGCCGACGTGACGGGACCGAACTGACGGGGCCGACGTGACGGGACCGAACTGACGGGGCCGACGTGACGGGACCGAACTGACGGGGCCGACGTGACGGGACCGAACTGACGGGGCCGAATTGACGGGACCGAACTGACGGGGCCGACGTGACGGGACCGAACTGACGGGGCCGACGTGACGGGACCGAACTGACGGGGCCGACGTGACGGGACCGAACTGACGGAGCCGACGTGACGGGACCGAACTGACGGGGCCGACGTGACGGGTCCGAACTGACGGGGCCGACGTGACGGGGCCGAAGTGACGGGGCCGACGTCACGGGACCAAAGTGACGGGGCCGACGTCACGGGAGGGCCAACGTGACGGGACCGAACTGACGGGGCCGACGTGACGGGACCGAACTGACGGACGTAGCAGGACCGAACTGACGGACGTAACAGGACCGAACTGACGGACGTAACAGGACCGAACTGACGGACGTAACAGGACCGAACTGACGGACGTAACAGGACCGAACTGACGGACGTAACAGGACCGAACTGACGGACGTAACAGGACCGAACTGACGGACGTAACAGGACCGAACTGACGGACGTAACAGGACCGAACTGACGGACTTAACAGGACCGAACTGACGGACTTAACAGGACCGAACTGACGGACGTAACAGGACCAAACCGACCTGGTCCGACGCAACGGAACCGAACCGAAATGGTCCGACGTGACAGAACCGAAATGACCTGGCCCGTCGTGACAGGTCTGATCAAATCTCTTCTCCTTATCCTTTGTCTGTGGGGGTACCTCAAGGCTCTGTCCTTGCCCACTCCTCTTTTCCATCTACGTGCACAGTCTTGGCAACTTAATTGGGTTTTAACCACTTATATGCAGATGATACACAACTGTACCTCTCAGCCCCAGACTTTAACTCCCTCCTCACAAGTGGTCCTGACGGCTTGTCTGCTATATCCTCCATGTTCTCTCACTTCTTAAAACTTAATGAGTAAAACAGAACTAATCATTTTTCCTCCATCTCTGTCCACCACTCTGCCTGAAATAACAATAAATGTTAATAACATTCCCATAACATCAGTTCCCAAAGCACGGTGCTTAGAGGTAATATTTGACTCCTCTCGCTTTTATTCCTCACATTCACTCCCTAACCAGCTCCTGTCATCTCCAACTCAAAAACATATCTCGCATCTGACCTTTTTTTCACTCAAGACACAACTAAAATGTTAATACATGTTCTTATAATATCTCGTCTGGACTACTGTAACATGCTACTTTGTGGACTACCATCTAACAGACTGGCACTGCTCCAATCTGAACTGAACACTGCTACTCGTCTCATTCATCTTTTTTCTCTTTCTTCCTCTGCTGCTCCTCTCTGTCAAGCTCTTCATTGGCTACCAATTAACCAGATGATTCAGTTTTAACTCTTAAAAGGAATCGACAAAAAATAAAAAATGAGTTTCACTTACCTGGGGCTTCTACCAGCCTCATGCAGCCACCCTGTGCCCTCGTAGTCACTCACTGCTGCTCCAGTCCCCTGCCACCAGCTAGTTTCGTTTTTGCTGACCTTGGGGTCGGCATGCCGCATTGCGTACATTTTTACGCATTCCCGCTGGTGCAGGAACATTAATGCATACATTTTTATGCGTTGCACCACTAACGCATAAAAATGTATGTGTTAATGTTTCTGCACCAGCGGGAATGCGTGCAAATGTACGCAATGCGACCCGCCGATTCAGAGGTCGGCAAAACCGAAACTAGTTGGCGGCGGGGGACTGAAGCAGCAGTGAGTGACTACGAGGGCAAAGGATGGCTGCATGGGGCTGGTAGAAGCCCCAGGTAAGTGAAACTCATTTTTTTAAATTTTTTGCCTGAAGATTCCTTTAACCTTAACCTACAAAGCTCTCCACAATCCCTCTCCCCTATATATCTCCTCACTAGTTTCCAGATACCAACCCAATTGTAATCTCAGATCTGCACATGACCTGCTGTTATCTTCCTCTAAAATTACCCCCCTTGCATTCAGGTATACAAGATTTTGCATGTGCTTCACCCCTCCTCTGGAAAGCCCTCCCACAACACATCTGTCACTCCCCAACCTTTGTTACTTTTAAACGCTCTCTCAAAACTCACTTGTTCCAACAAGCACACGCTCTACCTTAGGCCACTTCCCCTTTGTCAGGCTTGTCTGGTCAATAGCTGTTGCGCTGATCCACCTTTTGCGCAATTTTAAATTTTCGATTTTATTTGATTAGCCGCACCCAGGCTATGCATATACATAGGTTAGGATTTAGTTAGTGTTAGGCCCCTCCCATGGAGGATCAACTTCTTCGCAGTGGGAGGGACGAGTACTTAATAGGTTGCATGCAAGCTGTTACAGGAAACTAACATCCTCCTCCAGTGGTAGACAGGTCATGTGTATGCTCGGTGTGTATTCGACTCCACAAGTGGGGCTTGCACTCTTTTGCAGGTAGGCACTTGCCTGTTTTTAAGCAGCGCTGTTCATTTCCTTGCTATGTACTAATTAATTTAGTTTTTGGTCAGCTGCTCCCACTTAACAGCCATGCTTTTGGTGTATATGCAGAGCTTCTGTTTGGGTTCAAGGTGCGTTTGTAGTTTCTGGGGGGGCTCAGCGCACCTCTGATTGGAGGCCATTCGGAGGCGGCCTGGTGTTGTGCTGATCCACCTTTTGCGCTTGTCTGGTCAATAACCACAGGTCAGACTGTATGTTCATATGAGTGACCCAGAGCTCAGCCTGTAACACTTGCGCAAACTTATGCCTAACACAATACTACAATACACCCTGCAGGTAGATGTAGCATACAGTTTGACAGATAGCTAATCATCAGACAACCTGAATATTCTTGGCAATTCAATACTGGGCACAGTAGATATGAATATACAAGATAGTCACCTGAGGCCTAGTGGATGAGGCTATATGGACGAATGAGCCAAGTAGCAGAAGAGCCAGGCGTTCCTGGTGACAATGAGGGAGTCCAGAAAGACACTTTCCAGAGATAGCGTAGTCAAGGCAGGGCAAAGTCAGTCCAGGCAGAGTTCATGCAAATCAGTTTACAAGCAGAGGTCAATAGTCAGCAACAGGAATCAAACAGACAGTGAGCGCTACCCAGCAACTAGCCAAGGTAATGCTATCACGGGCGATGACTGGGGGCGTTCACTAGGTTTAAATACAAGAACTAACCAATCAACCAAGGCAGGATTGAACACAAACCAATAGCAATCAGCTGACACGCAATCATGAGCATCAGAGTTACTGTTCACATCAGCGGAGCGCGTACTGAGAACGCGTCCTCCGCCTAACCAATGAGAGCTGAGAAGCCTGCTGCGTTCCAGTGACGTCAGCGGCTTTCCGAGACCTGGAAGTCGGAGCTGCAGTCGCTGCATTCCACCCCTGGCGTACACCAGTGGACCTTAAACCCTTTGTCCTAAAGCCAAGTTGCACTCCTACTAGATATCCTAAAAAACACATGTCCTCTAGGTATTTTATTGTATACTATCACACCCTATTCCTTTAGCTTCTAAACTCACAAGGGCAGGGCTCTCTCCCCCCTTCTGTGTCTTGGCATTCATTATTATACATTTTATTCAGGTTACTTTTGTCACGGTTATCAGTTCTGTATTTTGTATCTAATATTATTATTGATAATTTTATAAAGCGCCAACATATTACGCAGCACTGCACATTAAATACATACAATGATATGATACAAGGAAGACAGACACAGTGTTCTCCCCAGAGCATATTAGCAGGGCGCGCCGCCCGGGTAAGATTGGCCGGCCGCCCGGGTAAAATTCAGCCGCCCATGTGGTATGAGTCAGGTGTCCGTCCACAATAGACCCGATTGCGCCGTTTCATTATACATGCGCGCGCACACACTGTTCCCGGGTGGCTGAAGGCTTTCTTTCCTTCCCTCTCTGCATTTAGCAGTCAGTCAGCGTGTTTACTCATTGTTGCCTCCCTCCAACCAGTAATAACCAGAGGCAGCCGAGTGTTCCCCGCCCCTCACAACTCCGTGCAGCCAGTAGCAGAAGCAGCTGTCACACCAGGGAGGAGAGATCATCCTTACTTCACAGGCAGACTCGCAGAGCTGAAGAACGCATGGCAGGGGAAAGTGACACGGACAGCTTAGTCACTTACAAGTCACTCCAGCACGCCCCTACTGCAGAGGACCATCTAATTAACACTTTCAGCTTAAATAGGCACCCAGGTAATTAATTTCCAGAAACGGCAAACAAACAAATGGCACACGGAGCACAGTATAAATCACTCAGCAATTCAAAGAGGGGTCACTAAAGGAACGTGACACCTTAATGGGCTGAAGTGTGTATCCAGGCAAAGAGAGTCAATATCAAAGTGCCAAATCATTCATTGTTCACTAAAACTGACAGTCTCATAAGAATACCTATTTGAGCTGGGGGGGAAGAGAGAGAAGTCTGCATCTGGTCCCTTTCTGTGGTTGCGCTACCCTCCAAAAGAGCCCCAGCCCCAGTTGGTTGCAGGCTACTGTGCAAGCAAAGTCTCATCTGTGCACCTCTCTCACTCATGCTCCTGTAGTCTGGAGCATTCTGCGATTATGTAGTTTAAGTATGTGTGAACTGCGCAAGCACAGAATCATCCTGGCCTCTGAAGCATGACAGAGAGGAGCAGACGTATCCGTGACAAAAGTCGGGGATCTTTCACGGCGACAGCGACACACTGGAGTAGATTGCAACTACAGCAAGGGACCCGATTGCTGGAACAAGCCCCAGTTAAGTAAATCTACCCCCCATGAGCACCACGATAACTTATAAATCGCAGTGCTCACTGGCATGCATTGTTTTTTTCCGACTCACAACTGTCATGCGATCGTGCTCTTTTACCAGCAGCTATACCGTGCAATCACTGGTAGTGGGAATTGTAGGTAGCGTGTTCGCAACGGGATTGCGATCACACTTCCTAGTGGAAAAGGGCCCGTACTTCTCCACCCGGCTACTTTTTCATGCCACCCGGCTGAAAAAAAATTCTGGGGAGAACACTGAGACATAAGGTTATACAACATAGGACAAAGTTATACAAGGCAAACAGGATACAAGATACATGATCATGAGATTTTGTGCTAGTAAAGTAGGCCCAGTAATACAATTATGAGGCTGTCATAGGAAAGGAGCACACCATGTAGAATACACTAGGAAAGAGAGGACCCTGCTAAAGGTTTACAATCTAAGTGGTGGGGGGGGGGGGGGGGGGTCACACTAGGTAGGGGGGTGGAATAAATATTCAGAGTTACTGTGTGGTAGGGGGTGGGTAGGTCATCTTAAGGAAGTGGGTTTTGAGGGCTTGCTTGAATGTGTTGAAGGAGTGAACAAGTCTTATGGGCAGTGGAAGGGAGTTCCAGAGGGTGGGGGCGGCTCGTGAGAAATTCTGCAGGCGCGTATGGGAGTGGGAAATGCGTGGGGCAGTTATGCGCAGGTTACTGGAGGACCGGAGGGGACGACCTGATGTATACCTATGAACAAGCTCCGAGATGTAGGTAGGGCAGGTTTTGTGCACAGAATTCTATGTCAGGCATAGAATCTTGAAACTTGACCTGAATCGGATAGGGAGCCAGTGCAGGGATTTACAGAGGGGAGATGCGGATGCAGAGCGGTGAGAAGGATGGATGAGTCTTGCAGCAGCGTTCATAACTGGTTGAAGAGGGGCAATGCATTTCAAGAGGCGGCGAGAGTTGCAGTAATCCAGGCAGGAGATGATGAGGGCATGGATGAGTAGCTTGTTCAAGTACAGGTTTAAGAAGGGGCAGAGCTTGGAAATATTACAGAGCTGGAAACTGCAGGCTCTGGTGAGGTTTTGGATATGGGGAATGAAGGAGTCCAGGGTGACGCCCAGACAACGGGCCTGGGAGGTAGGGCGAATGGTTGTGTTGTTGATTGGGAGGTGGAAATCTGGGAGGGGTGCAGCAGTGTCAAGTGGAAAGATCAGCAATGGGTGAGCTCAGTTTTGTCTAGGTTAAGCTTTAGGAACCTAGCTGACATCCAGGAGGAAATAGTTGAAATACATGAGGAGACCTTGTCCATGGTGGTGGAGGAGATATCAGGGGTATGGAGGTAAATCTGAGTATCGTCGACATAAAAAGTGGTATTTGAAGCCCAGGGAGATGAGATAAGTTTTCCAATTGAGGAAGTGTATATGTAATACTGTATTTTGTTACTAATAATGTATTGGTGTATTAAATTTGTCTGTATTGTTATGTACCCCATGTTCACTTCTTACTTTGTACAGTGCCACGGAATGTTGGTAGGGTTGCAACGGTATGAAAATCCACAGTATGATAACAGTCTAAAAAAATACCACAGTATTATACAATTATTTTAACCCCGGCCTCCCCCGTCCATTTAATAATGTGCTCCCCCCACACTAGTATGGTAGCCAGATGTGCCTCATTCTCTCAGCATATATATGCTTAAAGTGAAGGTCAATGCAAAATAAAAAAACAAAATCCACTTACCTGGGGCTTCCTCCAGCCCCTGGCTGCCGTCCTGTGTCCTCGCCGCAGCTCCGATGCCTCCCGTTATCCCGAGCTGCAGAAGCCAACCTCGCCACGTCGGCTTCTTTTGCGCTCCACGCGCGGGTCACGTGGTCCGGCTGCCGTCATCAGGTCTGTACTGCGCAGGCGCAGAACTACTGTGCCTGCACAGTACAGACCTGATGACGTCGGCCGGACCACGTGACCCGCGCCGTGGAGCGCACAAGAAGCCGACCTGGCGAGGTCGGCTTCTGAAGTGCAAGACACCGGTAGCCACTTGAGCTGCGGCGAGGGCACAGGACGGCAGCCATGGGCTGGAAGAAGCCCCAGGTAAGTGGATTTTGTTTTTTTATCTTGCTTGGATGTTTCCTTTAAGCCGCCGGGAGATTTGGGTGCAGGGTAAAGCTGTAAAATGGCTCACCCTGCTCCTGCAAAAGTCCTGACGGCGTTAAATACTATTCTCCCTCCAGGTCGCCATGGATAGTAGTGAAAGATGTTATTGCTGGAAACTGAATTACAGTGTTTTTATATAGGTAGAAAAAAACCAAAGTCTTGTAAAAGTAATACCTTTTAAAGCCAATGGGTACCAATGTAAAAATAAAAAAGTCAGTTACTCACCTAAAGAGAGGGAAGGCTCAGTCCTAATGAGCCTTCCCTCTCCTCTCCCGGTGCCCTCGGTGCTGCGCTGGCTCCCCCGTTCGCGTCCACCGCCGCAGGGACTTCGGAGGTCTTCGGGAGCACTCGGGCTTCCGAAGACGGGCCGCTCCATACTACGTACGCGCGAGTTTCGTCATAGAGGGCGCTAGCGCATGCGTACTATGGAGCGGCCCCGTCCTCGGGAGCCCAAGTGCTCCCGAAGGTTTCCGAAACATCCCTTCGGCAGCGGAAATGGCAGTATTTGACCGAACTGGTCGAATACTGCTACGGGGGATCCTGCGCGGGACCGGACACCGGGAGAGGAGAGGGAAGGCTCATTAGGACCGAGCCTTCTCTCTCTCCTTAGGTGAGTATCTGACTTTTTTATTTTTAAATGGGTAAACATTCACTTTAATGGCTAACTGATAAAGTTAAATTATGCAAGTTTTCTGGGATCTAGTCCGCCTTCTTCAGGCATATTTCCAGATATTAGCTGATATTAGTGTTTTTATAGTAATTTGTGCATGGTCTTTTGACGGTGCCCAAATTACTCACTGAGAGCCGCTATAGCCATAATTCCTATTACAAACTAAGGCGTCGCCCAAATCTCCAGTGCAGTTTTCACATATAAATATTCACAGACAGATTCACTTCCACAAATACTCACTTGCTAGGTGTCCTTCACGCACGTACTTCCTTCTTTCTTACACCTTCACGTGCTTTCTTTACTTCTTTCTTACACCCCTTTCTTACTTTCACCGCTCACCCCTGTATAGTAGCCAGGTATAGGTGCCTCCAGTATAGCTAGTCAGTTATAGGTGCCCCCAGTATAAGTAGCCAGGAATAGGTGCAGCCAGTAATAGGTGTAGCCAGTAGTAGGTGGCCGCAGTATAGGTAGCCAGTAATAAGTGGCTGCAGTATAGGTAGCCAGGGATAGAAGCAGTCGACAAGGCTGACGTGACAAGACTGAACTGAAAGGACTAGTAAGAAACGGCGTGTAAACAAACCGTGGCTGGCACAATGATGCAACAGCACTGGGCGCTGTTTGGTCAGGGTTTAAATACCTTGACCTTTGTGCCACGCCCCCTGCTGCTCACATAAGAAAACTAAGGTGCAGCCGTGATGCCCGAGGATGCCAATCTCAGATATCTCTCGGGACGGCATTCACCGGTAACTGAGGAGTCAGCATTAGATCCCGGGAGCGGTAAGTGTGACAGAGGGACAAAGCCATTTGCGTGTGGTCTCTCATGGAGAGAATCCGAAGACATAACAAGAAAAGTTGTTTACGTGATACCTTTAATGACTAACTGTACAAGATTCCTTTGCAAGCTTTCAAAACTTTTTTCTTCTTTAGGCATGTTTCAAAACTGGAGCAGAACCACACCGTATGGTTCTGATCCAGTTCTGAAAAATGCCTGAAGAAGAGACTTAAAGTTTCGAAAGCTTGCAAAGAAATCTTGTATCGTTAGTCATTAAAGGTATCACCTAAACAACTTTTCTTGTTATGTCTTCAGAGGGAGAAAGCCATCCATTTCAATCAAGTCAAGCTCTATGTCGCCAAGCTACTGATCAAATTTGCAGCTTACATCCAGGGCTGTGGAGTCGGTACAAAAATCATCCGACTCAGTTTATGAAACCACCAACTCTAGGTACCCAAAATGGCTCAGACTCTGACTCCTCGACTCCTTAATCTAATACTTGCCATGGCTGTGAATTTGATACAAATGAAACTACTGACTCCAGGTACCCAAACCCCCCGACTTCAACTCCACAGCCTGGGGATACATCTAGGGATTCCACACTATACAGGATCTTCTCAAAAAATTAGCATATTGTGATAAAGTTCATTATTTTCTGTAATGTACTGATAAACATTAGACTTTAATCTATTTTAGATTCAAATACACACAACTGAAGTACCGTACATGCTGGCGTATAAGACGACTGGGTGTATAAGACGACCCCCAAATTTTACAGTTAAAATATAGAGTTTGGGATATACTCGCCGTATAGGACTACCCCTCTTCCAATGCACACCAAATAAAAATGAAAAAAAAAAAATCATATACTGGTGCTATGTATGAACAGATACTAGTGCTGTACTGTATGTGGTACCCAGTATATAACAGTATTGGATTGGTCAACTCTCCCTCTCCCTAAGTGGATTGGTCAGCTCTCCCTGTCTCCCTGTTTATCACAGTAGTATGGAAGAATAGATCGCGCTGTGCCATAAAACACGCCTTTTTCACCCTTCTGGCCCGCCCCTGTATGCTATTTACCTCCTTCTCTGCCTCTCAGATCTCACATGTGCACCTGCACCGCTTCACTACAGTCCTCAGCAGCGAGATCTGAGAGTCAATCAATCAATTACACCCGGCGTATAAGATGACCCCTGACTTTTCAGATGATTTTCAAGAGTTAAAAAGTAGTCTTATACGCCAGAATATACTGTAGTTCAAGCCTTTTACTGTAAAGAAAAAATGCTGCTCTCTCCAGACCTGCAATAAAATAAAAGCTCCACATAGGGTAATACTGTCAGTTTATGCAACTCCTCCACACCACCAGTGGCTTGTGCTTCCCAGGTGACAGTCTCTTCAATACACCCGCATCCCCTATCTCTAAATCCTCACCAGATATGAGCCACCCCAGCTCTCAGGTGGATCTTAAGCAGTAATGATTAGGCAGCTCTTTTCACTCTGTAAAGGGAAGAGAGGAACTCCACATAGGGTAATACAGTTTAGATATCAACACCGCTTGTGCACTCCTCCCATCAAACTCCAAAGTGTCAACCAAGTGAATGTGTCACTCCACAACTGCAAGCCACACTTCTCACCAGATTCAGCCCACCTCTAGATTCAGGTGGAGACTGCGTTTGAATTATTTCCAATCAAGCCACGAACGATGACTCTTTAAAGGTCTTTCTTTTTAATCCAGTAAAAAATCTCAGTAAAAAAATAAAAGACAATAGAAAACCACATAGCGTAATATTGTCATAAAAATTGCCTCTGTGCGCTCAATACATCTCACTTACGCGTCCAGAAGGTTTAACAGCGTGTCACAAAGTATGCATGCCAATGCCCATCTGCTCAATCCGGAGTGCCTCCTGGGAATCCGCGCTCTCGGCTATCCGCGTTGTCCCGCTCCGCTCCTCCCCTCAGAACACCGGGTAATCCGCCGTGCACCGCAATGAAGACCGGCCGGTCCACTTCTTAGTGTGCGATCGACGTCAGACGCAGCTCCGCCCTACACGCGTTTCGTCCTCACGCCAGACTCATCAGGGGATCCGCCATCTGACACCATAGTAACATAGTACCTTCTCGTTGGTGATTGGTGGATCACCCGTGTTAGCAAGATGGGCATTGTTTACAGTTTTAGCCCAATACAACATACAAAATTGCCATATTAAAAAGCATGTACATTCTATATCCTAATTCCCCTTATAACTATATCAATACAAATGCTATTTTGAATGATCCGAACCTTTTATTGTTTTAATATTGATGATTTTGGCATACAGCTCATGACAACCCAAAATTCCTATCTCAAAAAAATAGCATATTTCATCCGACCAATAAAAGAAAAGTGTTTTTAAGACAAAAAAAGTCAACCTTCAAATAATTATGTTCAGTTATGCACTCAATACTTGGTCGGGAATCCTTTTGCAGAAATGACTGCTTCAATGCAGCGCAGCATGGAGGCAATCAGCCTGTGGCACTGCTCAGGTGTTATGGAGGCCCAGGATGCTTCGATAGCGGCCTTAAGCTCATCCAGAGTGTTGGGTCTTGCGACTCTCAACTTTTTCTTCACAATATCCCACAGATTCTCTATAGGGTTCAGGTCAGGAGAGTTGGCAGGCCAATTGAGCACAGTAATACCATGGTCAGTAAACCATTTACCAGTGGTTTTGGCACTGTGAGCAGGTGCCAGGTCGTGCTGAAAAATGAAATCTTCATCTCAGGAAGTGCATTTGATTTGCTTAATTCCAAGCTGTATATTTTGCATGCAAGTCAGGTATATATTAATACAGTTAATAAAGTTTAGCAGATCAAGTAACAGATGACACCAAGTCTGAGCCGGACGTGCACATAACTGTATTAATATATAACTGACTTGCATGCAAAATATGCAGCTTGGAATTAAGCAAATCAAATGCACTTCCTGTTTGAATCTGATTGGCTGTTAAAAAATGCATAATATTTGCATACAACACAAAATTAGCATCTCATTGGCAACCTCTAGTGGTTAGTCCTCCTGAGGCTGGGAGCACACTTGTCTGTCAGTTTTCTGTATGTGTTTTTTGCTGTGGAAAACAAAATGCTTTTTTTTCCCACAGCAGCTAATGTAATTGATAGCAAAAACACACATACAGTGTTGTACTGCTGGCAGATTTTTTTCTGCATGCAAAAAACTAATTTAAAGTATACTAAGCTGCCATTGGGTCACATTGATATATGATACTAGCTTTTCTGAATTTGAACCCCAGTCACCAAAAGTACCAGGTTTTAGGCTTGTGCCGATAACAGTGCAAGAATGGCAGCAATGAAAGATTTTCCCTTGAAAATCAATAGGTGAATTTTGATTATTTGCTGTAGGCTCCACCCACTTTCCTGAATATTAATCCCAGTCACCCAGTGATCAACTGTGCAAAGCTTGAGAACCCTACA
This sequence comes from Hyperolius riggenbachi, assembly GCF_040937935.1. NCBI lineage: Eukaryota > Metazoa > Chordata > Amphibia > Anura > Hyperoliidae > Hyperolius > Hyperolius riggenbachi. Next base: position 171,000,449 of record NC_090651.1, read on the forward strand.
ATGAATAGTACATTTTCCCAGTGAAATTTGTATTTGTCTCCGCCCACTGATCACTCGGCATTGCCCGATTATGTATTTGGCTGGTGTTGGCTACAGCCCCTTTTTCTAACCCTAACACACATTTACTCAATTACCAAGTTTGTGAGATTTGTGGTCTTTGGCATGAATAATTTGCATTGAAATGAAACAAATCTGATTTGCTGTCTGTGGCTTCACCCTCTTTCTAAATTTGAACCCCAGTCACCCAAAGACCAACTGTACTAGGTTTGTGGCTTGTGCCATTAACAGTGCAAGAATGGCAGCAATGAATTTTTTCCCTTGAAAATCAATAGGTGAATTTTGATTGGCTTTTGTATGCTCCACCCACTTTTCTGAATATTAATCCCAGTCACCCAGTGACCAACTGTGCAAAGTTTAAAAACCCTACCATTAACAGTGTAAGAATGGCTGCTGTTTGCACATTTCCCAGTGAAATTTGTAATAGTCTCCGCCCACTTTTTGGTTATGGGACTAAAAAGTATCCTATTATTCTAGGTAGTGTACTATGTGGGTGTCAAATTTCATTCAAATCCGTTCAGCCATTATTATGTGATCGAGTAACAAACATCCAAACTTTCCCATTTATAATATTAGTAGAATAATGCATATGTTCTGATTATTATGGGGCCAACTACTTCTATTTACTATGGTGATACCGATCAAAATCAGCAATATGAAATGACGACTGTGTTCCACTGACTTTTTATTTTTAATTTGTACTGATCTGTACTGATTTTGATGATCTATCTTTGATCCTTTGGCTGCCTATGTTATTGAGGTCTATTCCTGTCTGTTATTTCTATTTTTTCTGATACTGACGTTTTTTATGCAGTTTGTAATTGTTAATCCACATATAAATAAAAGAATTTTTCACATACACCTAACACATTTGTGTTTATATGAAGTGTTCGGCGAAATAAACTTATAGCATAGTAGTTATATTAGAACTTTATAGTTACGAATAAAAAGGTTCCATTTTGCAACTTCACTAGTCTAGCATGAACACTTCGGTCAAAACAATGTAATGTAGTTAAAGTAAACGCAGGCAAGCTCACAAAACATTATTCACGAATTACTGCAGCTATCACGAGACAATAAAATTCCAAAAGGAAATGCCATCCCTGACCTGTAACACGTTCGCAAAGGGCTTTGGGACCAGCAGCTAACCACATAGCTGAAGATAGAGTTTCTAACCGCGCACCCGCCCCCACATGGGCTCGTCGCATAAGTTACTGCACATGTTCGCGCAGCATGCTGACGTCATGGGAGTAATGTCTTTTGTTCAGGTCAGGAGTGCAGAAGCTGTCATAAATAATAAAGCATGCGTTCGTGATTACGTTGTAAACAATGACTTGGTGGGAAATGGCTAGATATACTACTTATAAGGGTAGGATTAAATAGCTAGATAGATCTAGACACTTTACTTCCGTGTTAAAAGTGAAAGCATGTTATTGTGAAACGTGTTCATTGGCCTGAGGAAAATGGTTACATTATATATTCTGGTATGTCTATGCAGCAGAGATGAATTGTTAGCTTTTTTATAGTTACTGAAAATATTAGTTGACTGATATTTGTACTAAATGTTGCACGGCGATAGTTGACTTCCTGATATAAACACGGAAGTGAAAAAAAGACACAAGCTTCTTCTAGGGTGTACGAAGATGGCGGACTTCCAGCAGCGCTGCTGAAACGAGCACACTTGTGTGGGTTGCTCGGTAGCCCCGCCCGTTGACCCTCGCCACGCCCGCTTCTAGTTCCTTCTAGTTAGTGGTGTCCTGTGGTGTGCTGTGGTGTGCTCGCTGTGTCGTGTATTGCAAGTCATGGACCCGCGGAAGCTTGAAGAGCTGAGAGAGTTCGTGCGTTTATGTCAGAGTAATCCGGCCATCCTACACCGTCCAGAGCTTCGCTTCTTTACGGACTGGCTGATCAGGTGATGTTATGGCGCCTGCAAATATTGCCATGCATGTTAGAGCATCTCAGCCTAGTGGTTTCATTGATTCAGTGCAAAAGTAGATGAAGTAATTAAAGGTTAATAGTAGAAATACATACATTGCTCGCCAAAGTAGCAATTTAGTGTCTTGTAAACACTGTAGTTTATATTTGTGTATACTCAAACAAGCAGCTAAAGGGCAATACTGAGAGGTAACTTTACATTAGTCTCCTGCAAACATACGCTGGTGGTTGGTCTTCAGGGTTACAGTACAACTGCCAGTTTCTTAGGTGTTAGTACTAGCTTACTTTAGAGCAGGGGTCCCCAACATTTTCGTCCCGGTGACAGCTATCCAGACCAAACTGTTCTCGTAGCAGTGACGGGACAAGGTCCTCCAGCACCCAAGGCTAAGACACCAAGTGCCCACCCATCACTCCCACCCCAGCCGTCACAAACTGATTGCTATTAAGGTGGCCACTAACGATCCAATTTCTAGCAAAAAATCGTTTCGAGCGATCAGAAATTCTGATCGGAAGTGAGATATTGTAATACATCGTTCACTACACTATCAACGAAGCAATCTTTGCTTCCTATCTATCACAACCAACAGAAAAATCCAAATTTTGGTTCGACGAAAATTAATTCGGACGACATTTTTTTTTCACTCGTTCATAATCGATTGTGTCCGCCAACAGAGATTATTTACAACCGATCCGATCAGAATTTATTATCGCTCAAATGATTTTTCGCTTGAAATTGGACCGTTAGTGGCCACCTTTAGACTAAGAAGTGCCCCAGGGCCACCCATCACCTTAATATCTGGCTTGCAGGCATTGCAATGTATCCCCTTTTCTCATTTCTCTCTGCTTCAAACACAATAGGGGAATGATAGCTGAATGAGTTGTGCGCTCCATCCTACACTGCACCCTGAGGCTGGAGCCTCTTTCGCCTCTGCCCAGCTCTGCTCTGGGGGGCACGGGGTTTGTGTCCGTGGTGGGATCCGGGGGGCAGGTTTTCGGGTGCGGCGGCCAAACTATTTGGAGTGTATAGGTATGTAGGTAGCCTGGTACAGGTATAGGGTATTTAGATATAGTTGCTCCCAGTATACCGAGTATAGTTGCCCCAGTATACCTAGTAAATTTGCCCCAGTATAGTCGCCCCCCCCCCCCCCCCTTCTGCGGCTGCCTCTCGTGTAACCTTAAAGAACAAGCGACACCCATGCTAACCTATAGAAATAAAAAACTCCATATATAAATAAATACTACTTCTACTTACATAACACATGTACGCTAATGTGGATATTGGGAATGCTGTAGATGTGATATACTTGGACTTTGCAAAGGCCTTCGACACTGTTCTCCACAAAAGTCTGGTGCAAAAGTTGAGGATGCAAGGACTGGGGAAGAGTCTGTGTGCATGGATAGGGAACTGGCTAATGGACAGAAAACAAAGAGTTGTGGTCAATGGATCATACTCAAAATGGGAGACTGTTAGCAGTGGGGTCTGTACTGGGTCCAGTGCTCTTCAATATATTTATTAATGACCTAGTAGATGCAGTAGTGAGGAATGTTGCTATTTTTGCAGATGATACAAAATTGTGCAGAATCATCAACTCTCAGGAAGATAGTGTCATATTGCAACAGGATCTGGATAGGATGGCTATATGGGCACATACATGGCAGATGACATTCTATGGCTGGTTGGTTGATGGTGTAATGGTTAAGGGCTCTGCCTCTGACACAGGAGACTAGGGTTCGAATCTCGGCTCTGCCTGTTCAGTAAGCCAGCACTAATTCAGTAGGAGACCTTTGGCAAGTCTCCCTTACACTGCTACTGTTAATAGAGCGCGCCCTAGTGGCTGCTGCTCTGCTCTGGTGCTTTGAGTCCGCAAGGAGAAAAGCGCAATATAAATGTTATTTGTCTTGTCTTTGTCTATGTTGAAAAATGTAATGTCATGCATTTAGGTCGTACCAATGGTCTAGCACCATACAAAATATCGGAAAATTGAATACTTACCTTCCGTAATTTTCCTTTCCTGGATCAAACGATGGCGGCATACCTATGGGTATAGGCTCCGCCCCTGAACCCTGATAGGACAGCTCACTAATAAATCTTTTGAACCCGCCCCCTCCAGCCATTCTGGTGAAAATCAGTCCTCAAATGAACAAGAGGGAGGGATTCGTATGCCGCCATCGTTTGATCCAGGAAAGGAAACTTCCAGAAGGTAAGTATTCAATTTTCCTATTTCCTGGACCAAACATGGCGGCATACCTATGGGATATAACAAATCACACAAGAGGGAGGGAATTCTGCAAAAAAAAACAACCGTAATTCACACAGCAAGAACTGCTCTCCCAAAATCAACCGAAGTCAGAGAAGCAGGGTCAACATGGTAATGGTTCATAAATGTATGTACAGATGACCAACTGGCCGCTTTACATATGGATTCGACAGACACTTTTGAAAAACACGCCCAGGAGGCTGACATGCCCCTGGTAGAATGTGCATGTATTTCACTTGGCACCGGTAAACCTTTCAAGGTATAACATTTTTTAATAATCTTGACTAACCAAGAAGAAATAGTTCTAGCAGATCCATTTTGACCTTTTCTAGGACCCTGATAATTCACAAACAAGCGTTCTGAATTTCTGAAAGATTCCGAGGCCCTTAGGTAGGCCCTGATAGATTGACCAACGTCCAAAGGATGGCATATCCCCTCTGAAAGGAAATTAGGTAAAACTAACTCTTGGTTAACATGAAATGAGGACACTTTAGGAATAAATCTGGGAAGAATTCTAACAAATTGTTTGAACAACCCAGGGCCTGAAGATCTGAGACCCTTGTCCCAGAAGCTATAGCTGTGAGAGACTATTTTCAATGACAGGTTCTCCAAAGAGACCTCTTCCAATGGATAGAAAGGAGGCGATGATAGAACTTCCAGAAATAAAGAAAGATCCCATTTGGGAAAGAACGGTTTTCTCGGAGGCCTCATCTTGAACACTGCCTGAACAAATTGTATTACAAGAGGGTGCGTTGCCCATTGATCTCCCGTCAGAGCAGATAATGCTGACACCTGAACTTTCACTGCAGAAACACTTAGGCCTTTCTCCACTCCTGACTGCAGAAAGTCTAATTTAACCGGTTCAGCACCGCAGTGCCGAAAATCTCATGCATCCGACCAACGTTCACCTCCCATTCATTCGCCTATAACTTTATTGCTACTTATCACAATGAATTGATCTAGATCTTGTTTTTTCCGCCACTAATTAGGCTTTCTTTGGGTGCTACATTTTGCTAAGAATTATTTTTTTCTAAATCCATTTTAACAGGAAGATTAACCTCCTTGCCGGTTATCCCGAGCTCAGCTCGGGGTAACCTGCGCAGGAGGATATCTCAGGCCCCGCTGGGCCGATTTGCATAATTTTTTTTTTTTGTTACAAGCAGCTAGCACTTTGCTAGCTGCTTGTAACTTCCGCTCGCCGCCGATCCGCCGCGCCGAGTCGCTCCCCCCCGCCCCAGAGCCCTGCGCTGCCTGGCCAATCAGTGCCAGGCAGCGTTGAGGGGCGGATCGGGATTGCCTATGACGTCCATGACGTCGGTGACGTCATCCCGCCCCGTCGCCATGGCGACCGGGGAAGCCCTGCAGGAAATCCTGTTCTCATCGGGATTACCTGCATACTCTGATCGCCAAAGGCGATCGGAGTGGGTGGGGGGATGCCGCCGCTTAGCGGCTATCATGTAGCGAGCCCTTGGCTCGCTACATGATTTAAAAAAAAAAAAAAAAATTAAAAAAATGTGCGGCGCTGCCTCCTTGCCGGATTTTTTAGACCGGCAAGGAGGTTAAGAAAGAAATTAAAAAAATTCATTTTCTCAGTTTTTGGCTATTATAGTTTGAAATTAATATAAGCTACCGTAATTAAAACTCATGTATTTTATTTGCCCATCTGTTCCGGTTATTACACCGTTTAAACGATGTCCCTATCACAATTTATGGTGCCGATATTTCATTTAGAAATAAAGGTGCATTTTTTCAATTTGTGTCCATCACTATTTATAAGCTTATAATTTTAAATAATATAACAACATACTCTCTTGACATGCATATTTAAAAAGTTCAGACCCTTGGGTAACTATTCATGTTTTTTTTTTATTAAATAATAGAATTGTTTTATTAAGTGTATGTGGGTGCAGTTTACTATTTTGCCACAAGATGGCCACAGTAAAAAAAAAAAAAGTCCTGGATGCGAACAATCTCGCATCCAGGAACTAAAGTTCACGGAGACGTTTCCTGGGGGGCAGAAATACCGCGCTCTCTCACTAGAAAGCGTCGGTTTTTCTGCAGGGAAATTAGATCGGTGAATGGGAATTATATTCCCATTCACTGATCGGGGGGCTAGCGGCAGGCGGTGGGAGCACGCCTGATCGCGCGCACCATGCGGCAGAAGCAGCAGTGCCTATCTGGACGAGGAAGCTCGTCCAGATAGGCCGAACTGGATATGCTGTACTGTTGGAGATAAGACACTAAAGCCTTTTTCAGAGGCAAATGCTGCAAATTTCTCCCAGATCCTATATTAGGTAGATATCGAACACCCTAAGTCTAAATGCCTCTTCCTTTCAGTTTCCACGCAGTTAAACTCAGCTTGTCTACTCCTGGATGAAGTAGATTCCCCTGCGACAGGAGGTTGTGAGCTACTAGTGGCCTCATTGGATCTTCCAAACTCATTAATACTGCTAGAGCAAACCAAGATCTCCTGGGCCAGTATGGTAGAATAGCGATGATCGTGCAAGATTCTTTGTAAAGCCTTTGGAGCAACCTGGGAATCGGAGGAAAGGGAGGAAACTCATAGCCCAGGGTAAAGTTTCACCTCTGCACCAGACAATCTATCCCCTCTGCAACTGAATTATAATGGCGTGAGAAGAACTTGTCCACTTCCTTGTTCTGAGACGAAGCCCACTGGTCTACCTGGGGTTTCCCCCACTTTTTGGTAATTTGTAGAGCACATTCGTGTGGATCCGTGAAACGTCTGCTTAGGTGATACGCTAAGACATTCTTCTCCCCCGAAAGGTAAGAGGCGGACAGACTGGCTAAATTCTTCTGTGCCCATAACATCAGGCGCTCTGTTTCTCGCAGAAGGGAATAACTCTGTGTCCCCCCCCCCCCCCCCGCCTTCTGATGTGTGCTGCTGCCGTCACGGTGTCTATTTGTAACAACACTGATTTGCCGTAGATCAGGTGCCGAAAGGCTTTTAATGCCAAGAAAGCTGCCCTGAGCTCCAGAAGATTCGAAGGTACACCTACTTGTCTTGAACTCCATTTGTTCTGACGATGGAATTTTCCGCAATGGGCCCCCAACCTGCTAAACTCGCATCGGTCGTAATCACTATTGGAATGTCCGGCTGTATCTGCAGGCTGTTCTTCAAATTCACCTCCTTGGTCCACCAATGGAGGGACCTCCTTACTTCCAATGGCAGCCGCAGCAACTGGAGCAGGGACACTTTGTTCCAACAGTTTAGGAAGAAGTGCTGAAACACTCTCAGGTGCCAATGGGCCCACTTCACCATTGGTATCGTGGAGGATAGTGTTCCCAATAGACTCAGGCATTCCTTAGCCGATAGGTGAGAAGCTGCTAGCACCCTGCATACCTTTTGCTGGATCAACACCACCTTCTGGTCTGGCAGACAGACTTGGTTCCTGAGGGTTAGGAATCTTGCCCCCAGAAATACCATGTCCTGCGAGGGTAGCAGCTGGCTTTTCTTGAAGTTGATCACCCATCCTAGATTCTGTAGACATTCTGTAACAAAACGCGGAAGCGCAGCCGCTCGCTCTCAGAGCGGGGCTGCTGCTTCCGCATCCAGCATGGCGGTCACGCCGCGTAAGCAGCGGTGAACGCGGAAAGACCGCCGCGTGCAGTACGGTGGCTCCCGCGGCGGACGCCAGGGAGAGTGCTGGTATGGCTGGGACTCATAGTCCACCAGCAGTTAGAGTGACGCGCGCACACTGAGGCAGAGCATATATGACGGTCAGAAGTGAGTCAGCTGACTCTGGCTCCACTCCTTATTGGTCCAGCACTTGGGGAGGTGCTGGAGGGGGGCCTGTGTATATATACTGCAGGATGTTCAGTTGCTGGTTGTCTGGCGTTGCGAACACATACGTGGGAGCACTCAGACCTGTAGTCAGATCCTTAAGTGTGCCGGGACTAGCTGGAGCTGTAATCCTACACTTAGCTAGATTCTGTTGATAGCTTAAAGTACTAGTTTGATTGTGATTATCTGTTTGGACCCTTTGCCTGCCTGACTATCCTCCTGAACTCTGATCTTGTACCTCGATATTTCTGATACCCTGTTGCCGAACCCTGCCTGTACCTAGACTCCGCCTCTGCCTTCTGAATCTGTACTTTATCTGTCCGTGTGTTACGACCTGGCTTGTCCGACCTCAAGAACCGACCTTACTATTGGAGGAGGTTCCCCGCAGGGCTGTGGAGTCGGAGTCGTGGAGTCGGGCAATTTTGGGTGCCTGGAGTCGGAGTCGGGAAAAAATGCTCCGACTCCTAATGAATTTGTAACTGTAATTAAAATACAAAATACGATAAAATGTTCTATTTCTCAGATAATAGTCATTAAAAATAATGTGTATATATACAGTAATAGCTGTGCTTAGTCCACAAAAATGAAATAAACCAATCAAAATTAGTTACTTGTGCTGCTTCAATAAAGCAGTCCCCGTATTTTTAAGGTCAGATATACATATCTGATTGTGACTGTATATATGATGTGTACACAGGAATCTCTTATATATACTAAATAACATCTATGCTGTAAGAAAAAAAGCCTGATGTGTAGCTGTGTCACTAATAGAGATGGTCAACGAGATGGAAATAATTCTGCATTGATGCTGATTTATGCAAATGTATGCACTCCCTTTGCTGATGAAATCAAATAATTTGATATGTTGTTAAAATTTGGTTTGGTGACTACAAATTAAAGGGTAACTGAGATGGATGAAAAGTAAAGTTTTATACATACCTGGGGCTTCCTCCAGCCCCCTTCAGGCTAATCAGTCCCTCGCTGTCCTCCACCACCCGGATCTTCTGCTATGAGTCCTGGAAATTCAGCCAGTCAGCGCTGTCCGGCCGCATGCCGCTCCCACAGCCAGGAACATTCTGCACCTGCGCAATAGTGCTGCACAGGTGTAGTATGCTCCTGGCGGCGGAGTGTGTGCATGCGCACTACGCCCGACTGGCTCAAGTACCTGGACTCCTAGCAGAAGATCCAGGTGGTGGAGGAGGACAACGAGGGACTGATTATCCTGAAGGCGGCGGGAGGAAGCCCCAGGTATGTATAAAACTTTAATTTCATCTGTCTCAGGTTTACTTTGTTACACAGTAGTACTATACTCTACATATGCACTCCCCACAGAGCTGCAGGGAATCCACTGAGAATGCTGTGCACATTGAACACAGAGGTGTTGTCTGTTTACAATCTCCTTATTCTCCTGCAGAGTACCTGCACATCATTCTTACATGTACCCACACTTACATTGCCTAGGGCCTGATAGATGTTCTTTGTTCCAGTTTGTACCTCTTACAAGTACTCTTACCAAGGACTAGTTTTAGTCTAAAGGGAATAAATATAGTAGTCTACATATCCTTCTCACTTCAGTTGTCTTGTAAAATTCCTAAGCGTTGGCAGTTAAGAGACGAATTTCATGTTACATACTTTTAATCAACAAAATTGTAATATGCAAATTAGAGGAGTCGGAGTCGGTGGAATCCTAAACTGAGGAGTCGGAGTCGGTGGATTTTTGGACCGACTCCACAGCCCTGGTTCCCCGTCCTGTTAGTGACACTTCCTCCTGAGTGTCACTTTCAGAATAACCTTCCTACTCTCAGCCTGACTCCTCCCGCCTTGGAGAGTTCAGGTCTCCGGAAGGAAGCCGTGCAGTACTCCTCACTGCACTGAGGCCCAGTCCTCTAAGTGTTACTGTTACACCTAACACTACACTCTACTCAGGTGAACAGAGGTTAGCTGGTATATCGGATTATCGGTGATACTGCAGATCATCGGTAATCAGATCCTCTCTGTGCTTCACCGTTCGTTACACATTCTAACAGCTTCTGATGTTGACACAACGTTTCCTGGTTCTGGTGTAACAGGACGTCGTCCAGATAGTGGTACACTTTTAAGCCTTGTATCCTCAGAAAGGTTATTGCTGGTAGGAGGACCTTTTGTAAAGTGCCTTGGAGCTGTTGATAGTCCAAAGAAAAGACATCTGAACTGATAATGGTTTCCGTCTATGCAAAATCTGAGGAATTTTTGATAATCCTTCCTTATAGGAATCTGAAAGATCTATTGTGGACATCCAGTCGCCCACGGCCACCATAGGAATGAGACTGGAGAGACTCCATTTTGAAGTGCCTTATTTTTATAAACCTGTTCAAGAACTTCAAATCCAGTACTGGCCTCCAGCCTCCTGATGCCTTTGGAACTAGGAAAAGAGGCGAGTAGATTCTGGTGAAGCATTCCCTGCTTGAAACCGGGATGACTGCCCTCTCCTTCATCAGCGATTGAACATATTCTCTCAGAGAAGATGACTTGCTTCTGGCCAGAGGAATTCTCGTAGAGACAAACCTGCTCTGTGGAGGTTTTTTAGTTTCAAAAGGGTTTTATTGAAAATTAAGCGTGACTTATAACAGATTATACAAGTTACTTTTGTCCCGATGGGACTGATTTCACAGTATTAAGCTAAACAAGGTTTAAACAAAAATGACATGTCTACATGAGCAGTATCAACAGATCAGAAATATAGGTAAAGTTAGTGAATGGCAACAGTGGCCTAGTAGTGCCTGAACTAGAGAGATAAAACAGACTGTCTCAAGTTATGGGTTTCGGCTAATGATAGCCAAGGCTGCCAGGTGTTGGTGAATGGAACGGTTGAGTCATTCACAATAGCATTTAGCCTTTCATTAATCGATACTTCGTTAATGATTTCTTTAGTTTGAGTTATAGAGAGATTTGGTTGGAGCCATTGTCTGGCTAGATGTATTCTGGCTGCCTTGGCTATGTGTTGAGCAAGCCTGTGCTGCGGGTATTTCCAGCCTACCGGTTTATGGCCTAATAGAAGAAGAAAAGGGTCGGGAGGGAGGGACTTTTCCAGGACTGAATTAATAAGAGCCGATACTTGGTCCCAATAGTTGCGTGAAATTGGGCAAAACCACCATGTATGGGCTAGGGTGCCAGTCCTACCGCAGTTTCTAAAGCATTGACTCGATTTAAGAGTCATATTGGTGGACCCTTTCAGGAACCTGATAAGTTCGATGTAATATTTTAAGGTTGGTTTCTATGTGCAAATAGTAACCACTTCCCTTAGAGAGTGTCAAGCAGCATTTTGTCCAGTCCTTTAGGGAGAGGGTTGATTGTAAATCAGATTCCCATTTAACCATAGATGGTAGTTTAGAGGGCGTGAGGGGTTGGGAAAGTATTGAATATAGGTGGGAGATTAGCCCTCCTTCCAAGGGTTTGTGAAGGCACCAGAGTTCGAAGGTAGACCTGGGGGGGTCACTCGAGGGTGGTGTGGGGAGTGCTTTTATAAAGTGGTAGATTTGGATCGCTAAGAAGAACTGTGTGGGGAAAGTTGATTTTAGATTGGAACTGTGTCCATGTTGGGCATTTATCATCTATCAGGAAATGCTTAAGGAGGAGATGGCCTTTGTTTTTCCACCAACGGAAGGAGTTCCTGTCCAGTCCCGGGGGGAAATCCGGGTTACCAAATAGGGAAGTTAGTTGTGGAGATATTGATTGTAACTTTTTAGTTTTCTTGAGTTTGTTCCATACAGTCACTAGAGTGAATGGGTTGATAGTGGTGAAGCGTCTCTAGATTTGAATGGTAGGCCTTTGGTCGACCACGTGAGGGCTGGGAGAGAATAAGGAGCTAGTAAGCGGTTTTCGATTTGTGTCCACAATGGGGGGTTATGTTCAGAGAAGGCTTGTGATAGTTGAGCGAGCTGTGAGGCTCTGTAGTAGTTATATAGGTCGGGAACCCCTAGGCCTCCTCTGGATCTATTCCAACACATCATTTTTCGCGAGATCCTACTCTTTCTGCTGTACCATATAAATTTAAATGTGTGATTGCAGGTCTTTCAGTGAGTTTTGTGAGATAAATATTGGAAGGGATCAAAATGGGTAGAGAATTTTGGGTAGAAGGGTCATTCGAATGGCGTGTATGCGTCCAGTCCATGATATGGTCGGGGATACCCATTTACCCAGGTCTGTTTTGAGGGTGTTTGTCATAGGTTTTATATTGAGATCAAATAGTTCTGCACGGTTGGACGAAATTTTTATCCCCAGGTAAGTAAGGTATTTTGGTTGGAGTTTGACCCCTAGAGAAGATGCCAACGAAGAGGCCACCTCCAGAGAGAGATTATTTGGTAGGACTTCTGTCTTATTGATGTTAAGCTGTAGGCCCGATAACCGTCCAAATTGCTTAACAAGAGAAAGTAGGTTGGGTAGTGAGGTGTGCGGGGAGGTGAGTGTTAAGAGCAGATTGTCAGCGAAGAGATTCGCTTTGTATTCATGTCCAGCTATTTTAATTCCTTGGATGTCAGGGCAGTTGCGAATTTTTTCGGCCTAGGGCTCTATTACAAGAGCGAAAAGCGCAGGAGAGGGGGCAGCCCTGTCGCGTGCCCCTCCGAATCTGCACCACCTCAGGAGAGTCAGTGGGCAGCTTCAGGGTGACTTTTGGGGAGGAAGAAAGACAATTTATGGCTTGTAAGAAGGCTCCCCCTATCCCTGCCTTCCCCAGCGCCTCCCTCATGAATGGCCAATTGATGGTGTCAAAGGCCTTCTCCATGTCCAGGGAGGCCAGAATTGTGGGTGCTTTTTGCTTTTTAGCTACGTGTATAAGATTGATTACTTTTCTAAGGTTGTCTGGGGCTTGGCGTAAGGGAATGAACCCCACTTGGTCCCTATGTATTAGTGGGCCTAGGACTTTATTTAGCCTCGCAACCAGTATAGATGTAAATAGGTTGTAGTCGAGGTTTAGGAGGGAAATGGGTCTGTAATTTTTTACATCAAAGTGATCTCGCTTTGGTTTGGGAATAACTGTAATTGTGGATTGGAGAAATTCCGGGGCTGGGGTTTTGCCGTTTAATATGGAATTAAAGAATTTCATAAGGAAGGGGACTAACGAACGTTCAAACTTTTTGTAGTATATGGCGGTTAGGCCATCCGGTCCGGGAGCCTTCCCATTCTTCAATTTTTTAATTGCATTCTTTACCTCAAGTTTAGTAACTGGAATGTTTAGGGTAGCTGCGCTTTCTAAACGTAGGTGGGGGGTACGGATTGAGCTTAGGAAGTCTCCTATTTCGGGGAGTGCTTTATTGTCTTGTGTAGCTGCGTAGAGGGATTTATAGTAATCAGAAAATACTTTATGTATTTTGAGGGGGTCAGATGTAACCGTTCCCTGTTTTTACCTGATTTGAAGGACTTTGTTAATGGATTGGACCTCACGTAGCTTTCTAGCCAGCCAAGAGCTAGGTTTATTATATTGAGAGTAGATCTTGGACTTGGTCCATCTAATGGCCTTCTCCACTCTAGTAGATGGGAGAATATTGATTTGGGTTGTAGTGTACGCAATCTGTTTTGAGGAGGAATAAGGTGGGGTTTTGTGCATGTGCATTTTTTAAATGGAATAGTTTGTGCTCTAGTTGTAGCTGTTTTTCTGTTTTAGCTCGCTTGTTTATAGATACAATTTTGATGAGGTGACCCCGAATGGTAGGCTTGTGTGCTAACCAGAGAATGTCAGGTTTATTGTTATTTATATCATTATCTTTAAAGTAATAGATGCTCTTCAATGTCCAGGACATTCTCGTTATCTGTCAGGAGGGTCTCATTCAACCTCCCATGGGGGTCGAGAAATGGGGGTAGACATGGAAGAGCATGCCATCCAAACATCATGGTCTGACCATGCTGTTATGGAATGACGTGCAAATATTAGATTTGGTATAAGAGATGCTGAAAGCAGGATAGCGTCTATGCGAGAATAAGAATGATGAGCTTGCGAGTAGAAAGAGTAGCCGCGGGCATTGGAGTTGAACTCTCTCCAAGCATCGACTAGCGTGTAAGGCTTGAGCAGGTCTCTTAATTGCTGTGCTAGGCGCTGATGTCTAAGGGAAGTTGTTTGGTTAGATCTGTCTAGAGTCGGGTTCGGAGATATGTTAAAATCCCCTGCCCAGATGATTTGGGTGTTATTTAGGTCTGTAATATATGTCAGTACTTTTTTGATGGCCTGGATGGGGGCCTCAGGGGGGGTGTAGAGGTTAATCAGGCAGATGCGAGTATTCTGTATGGAACCTAGGATAAGGACAAATCTACCTTCCTCATCTGGGATGGATTTTTCAATTTGTAATGGGAGGGAGTCAGCTATTAGAGTGATGACTCCTCTGTGTTTCTTGGCAGCAGTTGAAACATAGAATCTCTGAAAATTTTTATGAAAGTATCTTGGGATTGAATTGTTAGAAAAGTGAGTCTCCTGTATACATATGATTTCAGGACGACATTTTTGATAGTTTATGAATGCTTTTCTCATTTTTGTAGGTAAATTAAGGCCCTTGGCATTATGGGAAATAATGTTTAGGGAAGCCATTTGATTATGTTAGTATCACTAGGCTGCTTAAAGTGTACCTTAAGTGTCCCAAAAATGAGTTTTACTCACCTGGGGCTTACCTCAGCCCCCTGCAGCTGATCGGTGCCCACGACGAGTCGCTCTGATGCTCCGGGTCCCGCTGGCGGCCACTTCCGGTTTTGCCGTCAGGACCCGTCAGGCTGGGGAACGCGGCTGATACTACGCGTTCCCAGCCAAAATAGCACCCCCTATGCGGCCATATGTCCGCATACGGGTGCCTATGCGGACATATGGCCGCATAGGGGTGCTATTTTGGCTGGGAACGCGTAGTATCAGCCGCGTTCCCCAGCCTGACGGGTCCTGACGGCGAAACCGGAAGTGGCCGCCAGCGGGACCCGGAGCATCAGAGCGACTCGTCGTGGGCACCGATCAGCTGCAGGGGGCTGAGGTAAGCCCCAGGTGAGTAAAACTCAATTTTTTTGGGACACTTAAGGTACACTTTAAGGGTATGCTTAATACGTAAGAGATTCTGAGTGTCAAGCGCTTGCATTAGAAGACCGTAGGACATGTCAGTAACCAGAAAACAAACAGGGGAGGGGAAACAGATAAAACAGAACTTATGAAGGTGTAGGACAGAACAAGCTGGGTGAGTTTCAGCTTGATTAGAGCATAAATCGCTCCTAGAGACAAAAAGCACAGCTGGGGATAATACAGGACCAGCAGTGCAGATTGTCATAGTGAGGCAGCACTTAGATCCGGAGTCTGCTTAAACCTTGCATACGGTATCTAAATATAAATGTGCTATAAACTGCAGCTAATGAAACATCATAAACCATCAAAGATGTATATATGAAGGGGGGGGGGGGGGGGGATGGGTGACATGGCATAGAGCTATGTAAAGCTATAACGGAGTAAAACAGGGTAATCAACATTCAACATGAATTATACAGTTTTCAGCAAGTGTGAACCAGTGCGTGTCCATGTGCCGTGGTGGTCTAAGGGACCAGCGGTTGGACATCCGTATAGCCTGTGGAGGAAATGCCAAAGTTCAGCGTTAGGCCCCCATGTGCGTTCAATGTCTTTAAGGCATGTGGTCAGCGTCATCTGGTTAGGAATGAGCTGATTATAGGATGATCAGGGACTGAAGTGGGATTAAGGCAAGTGGGGCATGTGGCTCGGCTATAGGTGTGCGGTTAAGCAAATGGAGTGTCACAGCATAGCTCTCTAGGACAGTAGGGATGTGGAAGTCCACCAATGTTCCATGAATGAACTAGGAGTGATTGTTGTGGGCCCAGATATAGGGGACAGGGTGTGCAGTCCCCTCATGGTGGATAAAGTACTTACTGCCGGAGGAGAAGGGTATTCGCCTTTAGTCCAGGCATCTCTCGCCTGGGATGGTCGGGAGCGCGGTGCCTTTGTAGACCAGACCTTCGTTGGCCTGGGGGCCTTCTGTGGAAGAGGGGCAAGTGTCATAGGTTCCATCGGGATTCCCGCCGATTTCAAATGCTTGCGGCCTTCTTCCAGTGAGCGGCAGGAAAACTCCCTACCGCTGTGCAGGAACGACAGGGAGGAGGAGAAACCCCATCTATAGCGGATCTCTGCTTTTTGTAAGGATAGGGTAATAGGTGTAAGGAGTCGTCTCCGCTGTATCGTTATCGGAGCCAAGTCAGCGAAAAGTTGGACGCCGTCCGGGGCCCCTGGAAGCGGCGTAAGGTTCCGAGCCACCCGCAGGATCAGGTCGCGGACTTCCTCATAGTGTAGTTTGAGGACCACGTCCCTGGGTAAGTCAGGGTTATGTGGCTTGTTCAGGGCGCGATGAATCCGGATCATGCGGAATTGTGAGTGGTCTTCTTGTGGCAGGAGGGCCTTAAAGATGGCGAGTGCTGCGGCCGGGAGATCCATGGTTGTCTCTGGGAGACCCCGGATCCTGAGGTTTGCACGGCGGTTGCGGTTCTCGAGGTCCTCCAACTTTAATTCCATGCTGTCTAGCTTGGTGGCCTGATCATCCATTTGTGCCTTGTACTCGGCCAGGGTAGCGGTAATGGCGTCTGTCTGCTTTTCGAGATTCGCGACCCGACCTCCGATCTCTCGCAGCTGAAGTGAGATATCGCGAACCGCTTCCTTCAGCTCAGCCCGGAAGACTCTCTGGATGTTTAGGATAAGGTCTTCCTGGTTTGCGGATGAAGATGGAGGGAAGGCCTGGTTCTTTTTCTCCTTGCTTTTGGGAGGTGAGTGTTGCACTGGAGAGGCTGGGCCTTGTTGTTCTGCGTCTTGCTGAGCCTCCGCCATCTTGAGTAGTGACGCGTGTGGAAACCGGGGAGGTCCGCGGTGTGTTTGCTGTGGTGGAGTCCGGGAAGTTGTTTTTCTTGACTTTATTCCTCCTGGACATGTCACCAGACCCGGAGGTAGGGTTTGAGGCGATGTTGTGCTCGAAATGAGGTGCTTTTAAGGCAGGTTATGCAGGTCCGGAGCGGAGCGGCTGGGGATCACATCCACACCAGTCAGCGCCGCGCATGCGCCTCTGTGGAGGTTTTTTGCTGAACCTCCAGAAGTGCCCTCTTCTTAGGGTTCTTATCACCCATGGATCCTTGATCCTTCCCACCCAAGTTCTCCAGAAGAGCTGAAGTCTGGCTCCCACTGGTTGATTTTGAGTGGACGTCCCATCAAAAACGCTTCTGGCCTTGTTGGGTATCAGAAGAGACCTTTGCCTTATTCCCCTTCAAAAAGGATGACTGGGTACCTCTCCAGTTCTTTCTAAACTGTCTTCTTGGCCTATAAGATCTTACTTGCTGATATCTATTACCAAAGTTCCTCCTTGAAGTTTGCTGTCTAGGAGGCCTTTGTTTTCTATCTTGTGGGATTAACCCCGACTTTCCTCCTGTTACTTTGGATATAGCGGTGTCCATCTGAGGTCCAAAGAGATGAGTTCCGTCGAAGGGGATCTTGCACCAATTGGGTTTTAGGCTTGATATACTGACCATGGCCTTAACCATAAATCCCTCTTCATAGTGATGTTCCATAACATTGCTCTAGCTGATGACCTGATCACATCAATTGCAGCCTCCCCCATGAAGTCTCCTGTTAGCTTTAGTTCGTCCAAAGCCTTGATTATTTCCTGTTTGTCTGCCATTGTTTAATGCAGTTTCAATGTTTTATACCCATACTTTGGTAGCCTTAGCCAGAGAAGTCAGGGCTATCGCAGGTCTACAGGCTGCTCCTGCAGCCAGGAAGGCCTTTTTAATATCTGTGTCCATCTTCCTTTCTAGTGGAACTTTGAAAGCTATTGCATTCTCCATTGGAAGAGTAACATGCTTTGCCAGACTCCTAACAGAAGCCTCTACAACTGGGGCCGAGTCAAACAAGGTCAGGTCCTCCTGACTTAACGGATATAGCTTATTAAACCTATTACTTAGGGATGGCTTCTGCTCCACTTTATTCCATTTACTTAACACCACTTCCTTTATAACTTTCATGAAAGGAAAGACTTAAGGTTTCTGGTCCAAGTGCGGATAGTATTTGTCTGGGTCTTGTGACGTGCCGTCCCCATCTTGCCATTCTATTGCCGACTTTATAGCCGTTAGAAAAGCTGGAACCAAAGCAAAGTCAAAGCTAGGGTTGCAACGGTATGAAAATCCACGGTATGATAACCGTCAAAAAAAATACCACGGTATGACGGTATTACGGTATACGGTATTACGCAATTATTCTCATTACAATTACCCTTATAAAATGAGAACAGGTCAAAGTTGAACAAACTCTTTGTTAAACACTTAATACATGTCCGCTCCCCCCATTTGCATTATATTTTTCAGCTCTGGTATCCTTTAAAGGAAACCTGAGATGCAGCATAGTGAAAGTTTTTTTTTTTTTTTTTTTTTTTCTGTTATACATACCTGGGGCTTCCTCCAGCCCCATCATGCGCACAGATCCCTCCCCGCCATCCTCAGCCTTTTCTATCGCTGGTACTGAGTCCCGTAACTTCAGCCAGTCGCGGCCAGTCTGAGCATGCGCACTGCGCTCCGGCGGAGAATAATATATGCAGGCGTAGTACTATTTCTGGCCGCGACTGGCTGAAGTTACGGGACTCAGTACCAGCGATAGAAAAGGCTGAGGATGGCGGCGAGGGAGGGATCTGTGCGCATGATGGGGCTGGAGGAAGCCCCAGGTATGTATAAAAAAAAAACTTTCACTATGCTGCATCTCTGGTTTCCTTTAAAGGATACCAGAGCTGAAAAATATAATGCAAATGGGGGGAGCGGACATGTATTAAGTGCAGTCCTGGGCTGAGCCGCAGCAGATGATTTCTTTACAAAGTAGGGGGACAGAGGAGAGCAAGGGGGAGCAGTGGGCATGAGGACTCATCATGACACATCACACAGACATCAGGCAGACAACACACGCACGCACACACACGCATCAGGCAGACATCACTCAGACATCTCACACGTGTACATCAGGCAGACACATCACACACATGCCATAAATATACACACTGGCTGCATTCAAACACTGCACCTCTCCCACAGCAGCGCTGCTTATCTGCCGTCATAGCTTCAACTCCTACACGTGCAGTCAGTGTGTCTTTCTCTCTCTCCTTCTCCGGGGCGGGCGGCAGTGTTCATTTTCATGGGGGAGGAGCGCTTGGCCATTCCTTTGAACCCTGATCTTTATCAGTGTTAAGCTCAACTCTGCAGTCGGGGGAGGAAGGAGACTGCGTGCATCGAGCAGGAGGGAGAACGGGCTGTAGCCTTTTCTTATTTAGTGTAGTTATTTTTTAATCGCCTGGTGTCTCCCCCTCTGCTCTTGTGGTACAGTCCACAATTAAAAAAAAAAAAAAAACACAAGCAGATACATTGCCGGGGGGAAAAATATCTCTGTGTGCGCTCCAGCCGCGTCATCACAGGATGCGCTTCACCACCCAGAGTCTGCACACATGTCGGCAAGCCTCCCGCAATCGTGAACTAGGTTTGGGAGCTTGCCGATGGAGACGGAGAGCAGGACAATGCCGGAACGGTGGATGCGGAAATGCAGCCTAAACCGGTATTTCCTAAAAGTGCACGGTACAGTTATCATGCATTGTAAAACCGTGATATACCGTAATACCGGTAAATCGCGGCAACCCTAGTCAAAGCCGACAGGTGGTGTGTCTGGCTGTGTAGTTGTATCGGCTACCGGAGCCTGAGGAGCTGAGGAAGTTCCCGGTAACTGGGAAGACATATTCTGAAAAAGTCTCCTGTCTAGCTTACCAGGGCTGTGGAGTCGGTCCAAAAATCCTCCGACTCCTCAGTTTAGGATTCCTCCGACTCCTCGAATCCGTCTCCTCTAATTTGCATATTACAATTTTGTTGATTAAAAGTATGTAACATGAAATTCGTCTCTTAACTGCCAACGCTTAGGAATTTTACAAGACAACTGAAGTGAGAAGGATATGTAGACTACTATATTTATTCCCTTTAGACTAAAACTAGTCCTTGGTAAGAGTACTTGTAAAAGGTACAAACCGGAACAAAGAACATCTATCAGGCCCTAGGCAATGTAAGTGTGGGTACATGTAAGAATGATGTGCAGGTACTCTGCAGGGGAATGAGGAGATTGTAAACAGACAACACCTCTGTGTTCAATGTGCACAGCATTCTCAGTGGATTCCCTGCAGCTCTGTGGGGAGTGCATATGTAGAGTATAGTACTACTGTGTAACAAAGTAAACCTGAGACAGATGAAATTAAAGTTTTATACATACCTGGGACTTCCTCCCGCCGCCTTCAGGATAATCAGTCCCTCGTTGTCCTCCTCCACCACCTGGATCTTCTGCTATGAGTCCAGGTACTTGAGCCAGTCGGGCGTAGTGCGCATGCACACACTCCGCCGCCAGGAGCATACTACACCCGTGCAGCACTATTGCGCAGGTGCAGAATGTTCCTGGCTGTGGGAGCGGCATGCGGCCGGACAGCGATGACTGGCTGAATTACCAGGACTCATAGCAGAAGATCCGGGTGGTGGAGGACAACGAGGGACTGATTAGCCTGAAGGGGGCTGGAGGAAGCCCCAGGTATGTATAAAACTTTACTTTTCATCCGTCTGTTACCCTTTAATTTGTAGTCACCAAACCAAATTTTAACAACATATCAAATTATTTGATTTCATCAGCAAAGGGAGTGCATACATTTGCATAAACCAGCATCAATGCAGAATTATTTCCATCTCGTTGACCATCTCTATTAGTGACACGGCTACACATCAGGCTTTATTCTTACAGCATAGATGTTATTTAGTATATATAAGAGATTCCTGTGTACACATCATATATACAGTCACAATCAGATATGTATATCTGACCTTAAAAATACGGGGACTGCTTTATTGAAGCAGCACAAGCAACTAATTTTGATTGGTTTATTTCATTTCTGTGGACTAAGCACAGCTATTACTGTATATATACTGTATATATACATTATTTTTAATGACTATTATCTGAGAAATAGAACATTTTATCATATTTTCTATTTTAATTACAGTTACAAATTCATTAGGAGTCGGAGTCGGTGCATTTTTTTTCCGACTCCAGGCACCCAAAATTGCCCGACTCCACGACTCCGACTCCACAGCCCTGCAGCTTACTGAATAAATGCTAGTACTTGCTGGTTATCAGATTCCTTTTCCTGGCCTTCTGCGCTCTCCCTGGCCTATCAGCGCTCCTGCGCGAAGTCTAGCGTATTGCGAGACTTCACACGATCTCCTCCTGTGCCTGGTCATCTGAAGGCAGCGGCGGCATGTTAAACAGGGGAGGACCTCCCAGCTCACACGTGGGGAGAGAGGACGCCCGTATGTCCTATTTAAGGACCTGAGCGCTGCACTATGCGGGAGAGGCTGAACCTGCAACCCCTTGCACAGGTACCCATAAAAAAACAAAGGGGAAAAAAGTAAGAAAAATTAAAAAGAACAAAACTAAAAGAGAAAAATACTAGTGAACATGTCCGTTCGAGGACAGAAAAAGAATGGCTGGAGGGGGCAGGTTCAAAATATTTATTAGTGAGCTGTCCTATCAGGGTTCGGGGGCGGAGCCTATACCCAAAGGTATGCCGCCATGTTTGGTCCAGGAAAAATGGGATACAGTTGGGGACATCAAACTTGGAGAAGGACTTAGGAGTACTCATCGACAAGTTAAATAATTGTACTCAATGCCAAGCTGCTGCAGCTAAAGCAAACAAAATTTTGGGATGCATTAAAAGGGAAATAAAAGATCGAGATGCTAGCATAATATTGCCCCTGTTTAACTGTCTAGTAAGGCCACATCTGGAATATGGAATTCAGTTCTGGGCACCACATTACAAAAAAGATATATTGCAGTTTTAGAGCAGGTGCAGAGAAAATTAATACGTGGGTTGGAAGGTCTCACTTACCAAGAAAGGTTAGATGAACTGTGTTTATTTAGTCTAGAGAAAAGACGTCTTAGAGGGGATCTAATTAACATGTATTAATACATCAGAGGGCAATATAATAGCTTGGCGGATGAGCTTTTTGTCCCTAGGCCTTCTCAAAGGACTAGAGGGCATGATCTGCGCCTGGAGGAAAAACGTTTTAGCCATTTAGGAAAGGGTTCTTTACAGTAAGAGTGATTAAGATTTGGAATGCATTGCCACAGGAAGTCGGTATGGCAAACTATACCTGCATTTAAAGGGGGCTTGGATGCCTTCCTTGCGTTGAAAGACATCCATGGCTACAATTACTAGGTAATGCCTAATGATGTTGATCCAGGGATTTTATCTGATTTCCATCTGGAGTCTGGAAGGAATTTTTTTCCCTTTTGGGGCTAATTGGACCATGCCTTGTAAGGGTTTTTTCCGCCTACCTCTGGATCAACAGGGATATGTGAGGGAGCAGGCTGGTGTTGTACTTGTTCTCTGGTTGAACTCGATGGAAGTGGGTAGCGGTGTTTAGATAAGAAGCTAGGCAGGGAAGTAAATGGAAGAGGATGAATATATTCGATAAAAAGAACTCCCAGCATTCAACTGTTTGGCACTGACTACTAAAGGGCCTGCACTCCTTAAAGTGGAATATAACCCAGCATTTCATCTTTGCTCTAAAACATTTACAGCATATTAACTGCAACCAGCATTTTTTTTTTTTTTACTAGACCAGCATTCGAAGGGTTACACACAGAGCTTGAAGGTTCAGTGTAGTGAAATGTGGACGCACCTGAACTTTAGATAATGTTATCTTGTGTTTACTTAAATGTATCAAGTGAGGAATGTGACACATTCTCTGACTTTGGAGAATCAGCTTCACACACAGTCAAAGCATGTCTGCTTTCACTACATAATGAATAAAACCAGTTATTAATAAAATGCAAAGTCAGCTCACAAAGCAAAAAACTGTACTTTTGGGAACCTATAATATCTAAACGAATAATACTTATGCACAAATGCAAATATGATAACCGTACGCCATATAAAAAGTAGGAAAACATGATTTTTTTTTTTTAATTTTTTTTTTAGTATGTCAGGGTTTTAAACCGCTTCAAAGAGACACTGAAGCCAGGCTAAATTCCCTTTTTAACTTGTATTTATGTTCATAACTATAACCCAAGTTAAATCACCGCAATCCTGCGGCAAAACGAGGGGTTAATACCCCCTGCAAAATCCACGACTTTCTTGGTCGTGGATTTTGCTGCTCATGGAGGCAGAGCTTACGGCTGCAGCTCTGCCTCCATGTGCGTCAATCGCCGCACGGATCTCCGCTTCTCCCCCGCCCCTCTCTGTGAAGGCAGATTGAGAGGGGCGGGGCGAGGCAGGGATCAGCCGGCATTGACGCGCTGAGAGGCAGAGCTACAGCCATTAGCTCTGCCTCATTCAGGAAGCGCTCCCGGACTGAGCAGTGGGGATTTGGGGGGTATTAACCCCTCGTTTTGCCCCGGGATAGTGGCAATTTAGCTTGGGTTATAGTGATGAACATAAATCCAAGTTAAAAAAGGGAATTTAGCCTGGCTTCAGTGTCTCTTTAAGTGTGTGATAACTCCAAATCATAACAGCAGAAAAAGTTTTTTTTGCAAGTTTTGAATGCAGGATTAGCATCATTATCACTTAATACACTCAGACCAGTTGTTGTTGAAATTTGATTTTTATTGTGACAACACCGCTTTAACTGGTGGCCTCTTCCATTTCCATATACCTCGGTCGGTCCCTTGCCTCCATGCTCAGTCAACTTCCTTCACAGCAGCCGCGGGACAGCAGGAAGCAGGGCAGCGACTCCCATGGTAATGACAATATACATCACCGCTACAGGAAGCCGCTCTTCTGCCTCTTCACAGCAGCCGTAGGACGCACTGCTGTGAAGGAATTTGACTGAGCATGGAGGGGAGGGACACACCGAGGTATATAAAAATGGAAGTGGCCGCCAGCTAAGGTTACACGAGCGGTGGCCAAGGTGGGTGGTGGGGAAGGACGAGAGGCCAGACCCGCGGCCTGGGAGAAAACATCCCATGGACTGGGCGTTGGGGACCCCGGCTTTAGAGGACCCAGCAGCAAACCTCATAGGGAACTGTACTCCACTCTTAGCACCCTCTATAGCAGGAAGCGTTGTGATTGGCCAAAGGGTGTGGACTTATCTGAAACCTAACAGTTTGAGAGGGTGTTGACCACCCTGTCATGTTAGCTGAATTACCGTATGAGGTTTCTTGCTGGGTTTTAACAAAACAAGGGGGAAAACTGCAAATTGTTGTACAAGAATTAGATATTCTAACCCTTTTTTCAGGTTGAGTCTACATCCTAGTGGGCTAAGGGACTTTGGGCCATATCTTATTCAAGGTGATAAGTAGCTTGCAGATGCAAGCTACTTATCACCTTGCCATCGCACGAGGATTACCAGCAAATCCTATTGCCCATATCCTTTGCGCGATCGTTAGGAAGCATTGCTCAGGCAAAAGCTGAACGATGCTCCCTTTTACCGGGCGATGGGGAGTGAGGTTTACACTGTGGTGCTGTCCTTCAGCACCACGGCTTTACTCCCCACACATGCGCACACACACCCGCCGAACATCGCTGCCATCTTCTGCCACAGCATCTGGGGGTCTCCTTTAATAAGGAGACCCCCAGAGCTCATCGGGTCGCCGCACACCTTAGAAGCCCCCACGTAGCTCTGCCGGGCACCCCTGTCATTATACATACCGCTGCTTAATTAGTGTATCTATCACTGTAATTACTGTCCACATAGGAGCCCAGGCATCTTTTAATCTGCAGCTGGGGCTCCCCATTGGTCCGCTGTCTGAGCCATTTTATTGGTTCAGACAGCGGACCAAGGGGGAGCCCTGGCTGCAGATCAGATTCAAATATGCTTTGCCTGTGCTCCTATGCGGACAGTTAGATACACTGTAATTACACGATGGAATTTGCTGCGAGAGGCGTCGGCATCAGTGGCGGTATTAATGACAGGGGTGCCCGGCAGAGCTACGTTGGGGGGCTTCCAAGGTGTGCGGCGACCTGATGGGGAGCTCTGGGGGTCTCCTTATTAAAGGAGACCCCCAGATGCTGTGGCAGAAGATGGCAGCGATGTTCGGGTTAAAGGAGACCCCCAGATGCTGCGGCGATGACATGCATTAGCTGGTTTAGACCCGCTATTTGCAGGTCTCAGCTAACACTCATGTCTGCCGGGAAGCATCCCTTCCCGGAGGTATGCAAAGGGTAACTGGATACCATGTTAAGAACTCGCTGGGCGATTATATCACCTAATGGTGGCCATACATGGTACAATTTTTTTCATCCAATCTTACCATTTCTATGTAATAAGGGAACTGCCTAAATTACCCTTTCAGTATATTCACTTAATTTACCCTTATACTACATAGAAATGGTAAGATTGGATGAAAAAATTGTACCATGTATGGCCACCATAAGCGAGTTCTTTTCTGCCGGGGGGGGGGTCTAAAGTTTAATAAGATTAGGCATTGCCCCCATCACCTAAGTTAAGAACTCGCCAGTCAGCAATAGGATATGACCCTTTGTGTTTTCAGGACATTGGATTTAGGTTGCTTGGCGTGAAGAAGCTAGATCCTAGTGGGCTGCGGTGCCCCATCACAGCATGGGATTTAGCTTATTAGAAAAATATGCTAGACCTTAGTGAGCTAAGGGACCTGGTCCCTTCACGGCACAGGATTTTAAAACCTAGTGGGCTAAGGGACCTGGGGCCCATTACCTGACATTGCTCAGGATCTAAATTAAAATTCCAGGTGCACCCAAGCAATGTCAGAGCACAAAGGGCATAATTCAAGCGAATAGTAGTTACTGGCCTGGCAATAGGGAGCGAGTGGCTGTCCTTTAGCACAATGGCACTGCTGCCTCGGTCTCCTAGGAGATGCAAATGCAGGCTGTCCTGGCACAGTCGCTCCCTGTTGCTCTGCGCTGACCTGCCGCTCTTATCTGCTTTTACTAAATGGAGCCCCAGCAAAACTGCATAGTTCCTGTTGGAGTTCCCCATTGCTCCAATAGGTGTTAGTAGAATAAGTGACCACAGCTGGTCTAGAGGGTCAGCACAAGTAACTGCCAGGAGAGGTTGGCATACCGCAGCGGACATGATATGATCTTTGGGATGCAGAAGAGATTCTTCAATCAACAATTAACCTCTCTCGCGGTGCATTTCTGTCTGGATTTATGGGTCTAAAAGTAGTACAATTTTTTTTTTTCTTTTTTTTTTTTCCAATTCTTAAAGGGAAGGTTCACGGTCCATTAAATAAAAATGCTAATCCACTTACCTGGGGCTTCCTCCTGCCCGTAGCAGGCAGGACGTGCCCTCGGCGCCGTTCCGCAGGCTCCCGGTCTCCGGTGGCGCGCCAGGCCGGCTGCCAGGTCGGGCTCTTCTGCGCTCCAAAATGCGCCTCACGCGGGCGCGCTGACGTCCTCCGGGCTGTACTGCGCAGACGCAGAACTACTGCGCCTGCGCAGTACAGCCCGGAGGACGTCCGATGTCAGCGCGCCCGTGTGAGGCGCCTTTTGGAGCGCAGAAGAGCCCGACCTGGCAGCCGGCCTGGCCAGTTTGGGTGCACCACCGGAGGAGACCGGGAGCGGTGCAGAGGGCACATCCTACCTGTCACGGGCTGGAGGAAGCCCCAGGTAAGGGGATTAGCATTTTTATTTTTTATGGCCCGTGAACCTTCCCTTTAAGTCTTAAAGGGACACTGTGGGGGTGTCGGGGGGGAAAATGATTTGAAGTTACCTGGGGCTTCTAATGGACCCCCGCAGGCATCCTGTGCCCGTGCAGCCACTCCCCAATACTCCGGTTCACTTCTGGAATTTCAGACTTTAAAGTCTTAAAGGGAAGGTCCAAGCAAAAAAAAAAAAATGAGTTTCACTTACCTGGGACTTCTACCAGCTCCATGTAGCCATCCTGTGCCCTCGTAGTCACTCACTGCTGCTCCAGTCCCCCGCTGGCAGCTTTCTGACCTCGGAGGTCAGGGCCACATTGCATACATTTTTACGCATTCCAGCTAGTGCAGGAACAAAAATGTACGCGTTGCACCACTAACGCGTAAAAATGTATGTGTTAATGTTCCTGCACTAGCGGGAATGTGTAAAAATGTACGCAATTCGGCCCTGACCTCCGAGGTCAGAAAGCTGCCAGCGGGGGACTGGAGCAGCAATGAGTGACTACGAGGGCACAGGATGGCTGTATGGGGCTGGTAGAAGCCCCAGGTAAGTGAAACTAATTTTTTTTTTTTGCTTGGACCTTCCCTTTAAAACCACTGCACCTGCATTGCTGTGTCCTCGCTTCCCCTGATGTCACCAGGAGCGCACGGCGCAGGCACAGACCATACTGGGCCTGCGCAGTACGCTCCTGGTGCCATCAGCGGGAGTGAGGACACGGCAACGCAGGCGCAGTGGTTTTCAGACTTAAAAGTCTGAAATTCCAGAAGTGAACAAGAGGCGGGGCCGGACTATCGGCGAGTGGCTGCGTGGGCACAGGATGTCTGCGGGGGACCATTAGAAGCCCCGGGTAACTTCAACTCATTTACCCCCCTCCCCCCCTACAGTGTCCCTTCACCAAAATATATCTGAATAAAGGCCTGGTAGACATCCTGCATACAAGAAAAGACGAACACAAAATTGTTGAAATAAAAATTTTAAATAAACTTAAAAAATAGTGAAACTGTACAAATAAGGCACCAGAATATACAGTACTTGTGTCTAGGTCTCGTCAAGCCACCACCGCCAGTCAGGGCACCTGTCCACCGCGCGTGCACCTGTCTGCCCAGCTCCCTGGCCTTGTCCTGCTGTCTGTGCTGCGCAGTAGCAAAAAACGGACACGGACAGGATGACGCAGGAACAGTTAGGGTTTTATTATATAGGATGTACATATATACCTAATACACCTCCCACGTGTGGTATATTTTGAAACAGGAAATGGCACAGATGGTGCCAAAGTTCCTTTCAGACTTTATTCCCATTGCTTGAAGTCTTAGGCGGCAGGCAGAGAATAGTCAAAACCCAGGCAGAGGTCAGTGCAGGCGGCAGGCAGAGAGTAGTCACAATCCAGACAAAAGTTGGTAACAGTAAGGCAGGAACACTTAACAATATAGCCATTTGGTTCCCAACTGCTTCTGAGCTACCATCCTGTGCTTTCCAATGAGCTTATCTGCCGGTCTGGGGGAGAAAAGGGAGTGTCCCGTATGGGCCGCGGGCAAAGCAGTAGCACCCCGTAGATGAGCAGCAGCTGACGTCCCCCCTCCTGTACTAGAAGCTACATGCATCCCTAGTCTTAGTTCAGCCCCCTGTTCAGTTAGCCATTGAGCTCCAGTCCTCCCGCCCCCAAGTATAAGAGGCCAGGTGTGCCTTCAGTAATATGTAGCCTCCTCCCCAGTTTAGGTAGCCAGTTGTGCTCTCAGTATTAGGCATTCCTGCAATATTGGGCAGCCCGCTCCCATTTGCAGATGTGCCTCTCCCCCTCTATGCAGAGTTTCAAGCAGAGCATAAATGAGGTTACTCCTCCTCTCTGTGCTGGTCTCTGAGGCTACTCCGACACTCACAGCTTCCAGCTTAATGGCCACAGCTGTGTGTCGCTTGGCAATTCGCAGCTGTAGTCATGGAGATGTGACACTGGTTGTGCAGCTAGAGGCTTAGAGCAGGTTAGTAACCACATGAATGCTCCGCTCGCAACTCTGCAAAGAAAGAAAGAAAGGAGAGAAGGGAGGCTGGCACTGAAACTGGGTCTGCATTGGTGGGGCAGATTAAAAAGCTAAACATGCTGGCTGTGGCTAACGGGCGTTACTTTGCCCACGGCTGGTATTGGGGTACCTATCGGCTCATTTCGGTGCATCGCTTCGACGATCATTTGTGCACCTCCATAGGCTGTAATGGGAATTACAGATATAGCAGCGCCCAGTGATTAATTTCATCCGCCAGCAATAGCTGGTGCCTTAATTGTGTTTCCCCCCAAGTTACTACAACTCGGAGGAGAATAGCATTTAACAAGGGCCTGGAGTTTCAGCGGGAGCGAGGTGAGTAGTCTCGGACATTTTTCATGTACCCCTTTCCCGAGCCTCCCGATACTCCTGCACAATCCTCCCGGCAGCTACCCCAAGTCAGGCTTGGGATTACCGCTCCTGGCTTCTTTTTTCCATTTCGCCCCTGATTCGAGGTTACCGCCAGGAAGGTTAAAGCAGAAGTATAGCCCTAGCATTGGCCTAGAGAGACAAGACGGGCTGGATTACGATGCCGCCCATATCTAGTCTTTCACTAGTGGAGGAGTACCTACAAATAGAGAGGGCTAGGAGTTAGACATCTGAGACTACGATTGGTCTAGCTAATGTGAGTGTTGGTGTGGAAGCCTATTGTATACTGATGGATGAGTAGGAGATGGGAAGCAAAGACCGCATGCTGCTCTTTCCAAGATACATACATTCGGTATTCCAGTGTTTGCATAGCACTGGTTTCCCTGCCCCTTTGGAGAACACCGCAGATGACGTAAAACATACCTGCAAAATGGCAATAAGTTAGGCCAGGTATTTATTTATGTATTTATATAGCGCTGATATACTGTATTACGCAGCGCTGTAAAGAGTATACAAGTCCTTCTCAAAAAATTAGCATATTGTGATACAGTTCATTATTTTCTGTAATGTACTGATAAACCTTAGACTTTCATATATTTTAGATTCATTACACACAACTGAAGTAGTTCAAGCCTTTTATTGTTTTAATATTGATGATTTTGGCATACAACTCATGAAAACCCCAAATTCCTATCTCAAAAAATTAGCATATCATGAAAAGGTTCTCTAAACGAGCTATTAACCTAATCATCTGAATCAACTAATTAACTCTAAACGCCTGCAAAAGATTCCAGAGGCTTTTAAAAACTCCCAGCCTGGTTCATTACTCAAAACCGCAATCATGGGTAAGACTGCCAACCTGACTGCTGTCCAGAAGGCCATCATTGACACCCTCAAGCAAGAGGGTAAAACACAGAAAGAAATTTCTGAATGAATAGGCTGTTCCCAGAGTGCTGTATCAAGGCACCTCAGTGGGAAGGCTGGGAAGGAAAAAGTGTGGCAGAAAACGCTGCACAACGAGAAGAGGTGACCAGACCCTGAGGAAGATTGTGGAGAAGGACCGATTCCAGACCTTGGGGGACCTGCGGAAGAAGTGGACTGTGTCTGGAGTAGAAACATCCAGAGCCACAGTGTACAGGCGTGTGCAGGAAATGGGCTACAGGTGCCGCATTCCCCAGGTCAAGCCACTTTTGAACCAGAAACAGCGGCAGAAGTGCTTGACCTGGGCTACAGAGAAGCAGCACTGGACTGTTGCTCAGTGGTCCAAAGTACTTTTTTCGGATGAAAGCAACTTTAGCATGCTATTCGGAAATCAAGGTGCCAGAGTCTAGGGGAAGACTGGGGAGAGGGAAATGCCAAAAGTCCAGTGTCAAGTACCCACAGTCAGTGATGGTCTGGGGTGCCATGTCAGATGCTGGTGTTGGTCCACTGTGTTTTATCAAGGGCAGGGTCAATGCAGCTAGCTATCAGGAATTTTTGGAGCACTTCATGCTTCCATCTGCTGAAAAGCTTTATGGAGATGAAGATTTCATTTTTCAGCACGACCTGGCACCTGCTCACAGTGCCAAAACCACTGGTAAATGGTTTACTGACCCATGGTATTACTGTGCTCAATTGACCTGCCAACTCTCCTGACCTGAACCCCATAGAGAATCTGTGGGATATTGTGAAGAGAAAGTTGAGACGCAAGACCTAACACTCTGCATGAGCTTAAGGCTGCTATCGAAGCATCCAGGGCCTCCATAACACCTCAGCAGTACCACAGGCTTATTGCCTCTATGCCATGTCGCATTGAAGCAGTCATTTCTGCAAAAGGATTCCTGGACAAGTATTAGAGTGCATAACTGAAAATAATTATTTGAAGGTTGACTTTTTTTTTTAAACCCTTTTCTTTTATCGGTCGGATGAAATATGCTAATTTTTTTAATAGGAATTTTGGGTTTTCCTGAGCTGTATGCCAAAATCATCAATATTAAAACAATAAAAGGCTTGAACTACTTCAGTTGTGGCTGGATAGTGTAATGATTAAGGGCTCTGCCTCTGACGCAGGAGACCTGGGTTCAAATCTCGGCTCTGCCTGTTCAGTAAGCCAGCACCTATTCAGTAGGAGACCTTGGGCAAGACTCCCCAACACTGCTACTGTCTATAGAGCGCGTCCTAGTGGCTGCAGCTCTGGCTCTTTGAGTCCGCCAGGAGAAAAGCGCAATATAAATGTTCTGTGTTTGTTTGTTTGTTTGTTTGTTTGTAATGAATCTAAAATATATGAAAGTCTGTTAATCAGTACATTACAGAAAATAATGAACTTTATCACAATATGCTAATTTTTTGAGGACATGTATTGTCTTGTCACTGTCCCTCAGAGGGGCTCACAATCTAGTCCCTACCATAGTCATATGTATGTATCGTGTAGTGCATGTTTGGTCTAGAGCCAATTTTTTTTGGGGGGAAGCCAATTAACTTATCTGTATGTTTTTGGGATGTGGGAGGAAACCGGAGTGCCCGGAAGAAACCCACGCAGACACGGAGAACATACAAACTCCTTGCAGATGTTGATCTGGCTGGGATTCGATCAGGGGACCCAGCACTTGCAAGGCGAGAGCGCTAACCACTATGCCACCGTGCTGCCCGTAGTCAACTCAATCACGTAAGGGGCCAAAATCTAAAACCTAGTCTTAAAGGAATTGTCAGAAAAAAAAGAATATGGCTGCACGGGGCTTCTACCAGCCCCATGCAGCCATCCTGTGCCCTCGTAGTCACTCACTGCTGCTCCAGTCCCCCGCTGCCAGCTAGTTTTTGTTTTTGCCAACCTCGGGGTCGGCAGGCCGCATTGCTTACATTTTTTAGCTTTCCCGCTGGTGCAGGAACATTAATGCATACATTTTTTTCACGTTAGCGGTGCAACGCTAACAAAATTTAGCTGGTTGCAACGCGAACATTTGTTAGCGTTGCAACGCAAACATTTGTTGGCGTTGCATCGCTAATGCTAAAAAAATGTATGTGTTAATACATTGTGGTACAAGGCTGGATGCCAAGCTTCCTCTCCCCCATAGTCGTTTTGATAATCTGCCACACAAGGGGGTTTGAATGCTAAGAGGGGACCCAATGGTAATTTTGCTGAGGGGTCCCATGGGTTCTTGCTGATTTCACCTAAAACTGACAATATTTCAATCCGAAGCACAGTCGCCACCTTTTGATGATTCTCTGGAAAAGCATTGTGTGCTTATTGTTTTACTGCTTACAATTATGCACGTTTGAAGCTCTGCAGGAACACATAAAATGGCAAGGAGGGTTGCATTTGGCTCGCGGGGCATGTGTTTGACACCTGTGCGTTAGAGGGAAGTTGGACCCTACCTGGTCTACCCTATAACTACACAGCTGTTTTCCAAAACATGGCCACATCTATTTTGTGCCTGCCAGTTTCTTCGTAGAAATATGTATTGATTGTTGCTGCTTTTGGTAAATGCACAGATCTGGTGAGGAAGCTTTCCCTGATGGTCTAGCAGTTACCCCCCCCCCCCCCCCCCCCCCCCGTATAGCTTCCCCTGATAGTCTAGTGGCCCACCCCTTGTACAGCTCTTCCTGGTGGTCTAGTGGTCCCCCACTCCCTCCCAATGGCATTCCCTAGTGGACTAGAACCCCCCCCCCCCCTTTCAGTAGGTTTGAAGGGGAACTGAAGAAAGAGGTATACGGAGGCTGCCATATTTCCTTTTAATCAATACCAGTTACCTGGCAGCCGTACTGATCCTCTGCCTCTAATACTATTAGCCATAGCCTCTGAACAAGCATGCAGCAGATCAGGTGTTTCAGACTTTAAAGTCAGATCTGACAAGACTAGCTGCATGCTTGTTTCTGGTGTTATTCAGATGATACTGCAGAGAAATAGACCAGCAGGGCTGCCACGCAACTGGTATTGATTAAAAGGAAATAAATATGGCAGCCTCCGTATACCTCTTACTTAAATTCCCCTTTAATTTGTGGTCCCGCTCATGTAGATTTCCATGGTAGGCTAGTTGTATCACTCCCATAGCTTTCCCTGATGGCCTAGTAGTACCCCTCCCCCTTGCATAGCTTTCCCTAGTCTTGTGGTCCTCACCACAACCTTCCATATGTTTTCCTTGGCAGTCTAGGGGTCCTCCTTCCATAGTTTTCCCTGGTGGTTTAGTGATCCCCTTGTATAGCTTTACCATAGTGAAAGTAGATGAGACAGTACAGTGTAGGGTGTAGGTAGCTGGCACATCATGATGAGGGTGACACAGTATAGGATGTGTAGCTGGTATGTCATGGTGAGGTGGCACAGTACGGTGTAGGGGGAGGGTAGCTGGCATGCCATGGTGAGAGTGGCAGAGTACTGTGTGTGTGGCGGGGGAATTAGCTGGCATGTCATGGTGAAGGTGGAGTACGGTTTAGGGGGTGGGTAGCTGGCACTTCATAGTGAGGGTAGATGGCACAGTACTGGGTAAAAGGGTGGGTAGCTGGCACATTATGGGTGGGTGGCACAGTATGGTATGGTAGGTGGGTAGCTGGCATATCATGGGGAGTGTGACACAGCACAGTAAATGGGGGGGGGGGGGGGGGGGGGGGAATGGTTTGTCTTGGTTGGCCTATAGATAATACACCAAGACAATTATCGATAAAATGTTGACAGATCTGTCAATCACATTAAAAACCTCAAAGCTGGCCTGCCCACACAAACACGCCATTTACACTGAGACCTGTTGTCTCATCGCTGACAAAATTAGATCTGGCTAAATGGTACAATAAGGTATATGTGCACAGAGTTCATCATGGCAATGCTTGATAACAATTCGACAGGGAAAGATGACACTGCTGACACATGGCACTTTTGTAATGCTTTCTCCTAAACACTCCTCAACACTGCATCAAGTCAGATGGCCACCCACATGTGGTGAAAGTTCCAAGAGAGCAATGCTATCCGCAGTTGCCTTTTCTTCCAATCAACCACAGTATCAAGGCAATGTGTGGCCAAAAAAGTACAGACCTTAGAAGCTGCCTGCGCTGTTAGATAAGCGATCAAGTGGATCTGCTAAGCACAAGCGTGCAGTAAACCGCAAGCCATGCTACAGCATAATGTGCAGACTCTCACCACCCCATCGATTAAAGTGCATACAGCTAGAGAGCTCCAATGAATGCTCAGTGATAGTCTCTTGTACACTGCGCTCCTCTCTGCTCTCAAGCGCTGGTCCCACATGACCTCATACCGCACTTCTTGTACAGTTCAGGACAGCAAAAGGAAGCTGTGGAGTATTTATAAGTAACTTCTTAAAGAAAAATCCACGTTCAAGCCGTCTGGTGCCCCGAGAGCTAAGGTTATACATCATGGCAGCCTCCCGCTGAAGGAGAACTTTTTCAAAATTGCCTTTGCATATATTTGGTTTTACAACCTAGATAACCTTTGCCCTCAGTCCATCCACATAGTAATTCTGAAAATGTTCTGCGAGCGGCGACACTGGTTTTCCACTAGCAATATTGGGTAGGTGATTCCCTATTCTGGCCTTAAAAGGACGTGTTGACATGCCTATGTACATCTTTTTGCACAAGGACAGATAATTTGATTATACAATACCCCTGGTTTCATAGTTAGAAAAACTCTGTATATATTTATGCCTACTGCCATCCTGAGATCACAAAAAGTGTGTGTTTGTGTGTGTGTGTATATGTATATATATATCAGAATCAGAAATCAGAATCAGAATCAAATTTATTCGCCAAGCACGACTGGGTCATGCCCGGAATTGGGTTTGGCACCTTACACTTGCTCAAAGTAAACACAGGAAGTACAAAAAGACAAACATGCAGAGACAAAAAGTGCAGAACAGTCCATACTATATATATGTGTGTGTGTGTGTGTGTGTGTGTGTGTGTGTATGTATATGTATATGTATGTATGTATATATATATATATATATATATATATATATATATATATATATATATATATATATATATATATATACTGACTGATTCAAGCTGATAGAAGAGCAACTTTGACTGGAATAACTACTCGTTGCATATATATATATATATACTGACTGATTCAAGCTGATAGAAGAGCAACTTTGACTGGAATAACTACTCGTTGCAACCGAGGTATGCAGAAGAGCATTTGTGAAGCCACAACACGCACAACCTTGAGGCGGATGGGCTACAACAGCAGAAGACCCCACCGGGTACCCCTCATCTCCACTACAAATAGGAAAAAGAGGCTACAATTTTCACAAGCTCACCAAAATTGGACAGTTGAAGACTGGAAAAATGTTGCCCTTGTTTGAGTCTCGATGGTCAGAATTTGGAGTAAACAGAATGAGAACATGGATCCATCATGCCTTGTTACCACTGTGCAGGTAGTGGTGTAATGGTGTAGGGGATGTTTTCTTGGCACACTTTAGGCCCCTTAGTGCCAATTGGGCATCGTTTAAATGCCACAGGCTATATGTATGTATGTATGTATATTTATATATTTTTTTTTTATATTAAATCTTCGGGATTTGACTTCATATCGCTAGCCACGTATCTTTTATGCTTAGGCCCTGTTCACATCGGATTTTAAAGCCAAACTCATCCGGTAATGCGATTTCCTCTTCAACCGGATCCGTAAGGCTTCGTTCACACTGGCTAAAGGATCTGTGAAAACAGGTCTGATCACAGGTCGATCAAATCTGAGGGAGCGTTCACTTACCAGGCTTCTGTCTTCTTCCTTGCATCTTGCGTCGTGTCACATGACTACCACACTTCCTCCTGCAACCCGTAATGAGGAGGTTTGGTAGTCGCATGATGCAATGTGGGACGCCATAGGAAAAGACTGAAGCCTAGTAAGAAACCCTCCCTCACCCTCCAGGGCGCTCAGGTCACAATCCTCCTATTCCCCCCCCCCCCCCCCAGTCCTCCACACACAGTGGAGCATCCCCGCATTCTCCCCAGACCCCCACTCCCAGTGGAGCGTACACACACACACACAACACACACACACTCACCCAACCCCCAGTGGATTAGCCCTCAGAACCAGGGCTGTGGAGTCGGTACAAAAATCCTCAGACTCCTCAGTTTAGGATTCCTCCGACTCCTCTAATTTGCATATTACAATCTTGTTGGCTGAAAGTATGTGACATGAAATTCGTCTCTTAACTGCCAATGCTTAGGAATTTTAAAAGACAACTGAAGTGAGAAGGATATGGAGACTGTCATATTTATTCCCTTTAGTCATAGATTAAAACTAGTCCTTGGTAAGAGTACTTGTAAAAGGTACAGACCGGAACAAAGAACATCTATCAGGCCCGAGGCAATGTAACTATGGGTACATGTAATGCTGGGCATACACGGCTCGTTTTATATTATCAATCGAGCCGCTGATGGCTCGATTGATAATATTCAACCTGTCCGATACCCCGCCGGATCGATTCTGCGCTCGATACCAGCGGGGAGAACAATTGGAGCAAACGAAATGCTGATTAGCAGCGCCCGCGGGAATCGATCCGCGCAGACGAGCCGGCATCGAGCCAGTGGCTCGATACCGGCGCATTCTCAAGCCGTGTATGCCCAGCATAAGAGTGATGTGCAGGTACTCTGCAGGGAAATAAGGAGATTCTTCCTCTATTACACATTCTTCATGCACAATCTGAACCAGGTTTATGGGTGATAGACAACACCTCTGTGTTCAATGTGCACAACATTCTCGGTGGATTCCCTGCAGCTCTGTGGAGAGTGCATATGTAGAGTATAGTGCTTCTGTGTAACAAAGTAAACCTGAGACAGATGAAAATTAAAGTTTTATACATACCTGGGGCTTCCTCCAGCCCCCTTCAGGCTAATCAGTCCCTCGCTGTCCTCCTCCGCCACCTGGATCTTCTGCTATGAGTCCAGGTATTTGAGCCAGTCTGGCGTAGTGCGCATGCACACACTCCGCCGCCGGGAGCGTATTACACCTGCGCAGCACTGTTGCGCAGGTGCAGAACGCTCCTGGCTGTGGAAGACTGGCTGAATTGCCAGGACTCATAGAAGAAGATCCAGGTGGTGGAGGTGGACAGCAAGGGACTGATTAGCCTGAAGGGGGCTGTAGGAAGCCCCAGGTATGTATAAAACTTTTCTTTTCATCCTTGTCAGGTACCATTTAATTCGTAGTCACCAAACCAAATTTTAACATATCAAATTATTTGATTTCATGCGCAAAGAGAGCATACATTTGCATAAATCAGAATCCACGCAGAATTATTTCTATCTCATTGACCATTTCTATTAGTGACACTGCTACACATCAGGCTTTATACTTACAGCATAGATGTTATTTAGTATATATGAGATTCCTGTGTACACATATATACAGTCACAATCAGATGTATATATCTGACTTTAAAAATACGGGGACT
The DNA here is from genome assembly GCF_040937935.1 of Hyperolius riggenbachi. Lineage (NCBI taxonomy): Eukaryota > Metazoa > Chordata > Amphibia > Anura > Hyperoliidae > Hyperolius > Hyperolius riggenbachi. Next base: position 171,037,952 of record NC_090651.1, read on the forward strand.
GCTTTATTGAAGCAGCACAAGTAACTAATTTTGATTTTGTTTATTTCATTTCTGTGAACTAAGCACAGCTATTACTGTATGTAAAAATTATTTATGATGACTATCTGAGAAATAGAACATTTTATCATATTTTTCTATTTTAATTACAGTTTAAGTTCATTAGAAGTCGGTGCATTTTTTACCAGGGAGGTAAGGGAGGTAAAGAATTTACACTTATTTGGGGCTTCTTCATGCCACATAAACACCATTGCCTCCCTCGCCATCCTCCCCTTCTGCTCTGGTCTTCTGTAATCCCTCCCGATATTAGGGCTCCAGTCTGGGTCCACTGTGCATGCATGGCTCAGCCATGCGTGCTTTCATCACAGGAGCATTCTGCGCATGTGCAGTGGACCCTGACTGATGTGACTGGAGCACTATTACCGGGTAAAAAAAAACAGGCGGCCAGGGACTATGGTGAGGGAGGAAACGGTGTCCATGGGGCTGGCGAAAGCCCCAAGTATCAGTTCTTTAACTCCCTGCGTCTCAGGTTCCCTTTAAAATGTTTAAAGCATAGTAT